>NW_007246493.1:331435-375772 GCF_000164805.1 Carlito syrichta
TAAGAATCTCACTCTGTCACCCAGACTGGAGTGCAGTGGCCGCTCCCGGCCACTGTAGCCTCGACCTGCGGGGCTCCAACGAACTTTCCGCCTCAGCCTTCCAAGTAGCTGGAACTACAGGCACACGCTACCACGTTCGGCTAATTTTTTTGAAATTATTGTAGAGATGAGGTCTCACCAAGTTGCCTAGGCGGGTCTCGAACCCGCGGGCTTAGGCAATTCACTCATCTCAGTCTCCCAAAGGCGCGGGATTACAGGCTGAGCCACAGAGCCCAGCTGCCTTGAGCTCTTTTATAAGGGCACTAATCTCATTTGTGAGGGCGGAACTCCCATGATTTAATCAGCCCCTACAGGCCATACCTCACAATACTGTTGCTTTGGGGATTCAGTTTCAACATGAAATTTGGCGGGGACACAAACATTCAAACCATACCAGTAAGGCAAAAGACATTTTTCACTTTACAGATAGGTACTTTGGTTTCTTTATTTTCACTTATTAAAAAAAAATTAGCTGGGCTCGGTGGCTCAGCCTGTAATCCCGTGCCTTTGGGAGACTGAGGTGAATGGATTGCCTAAGCCCACGGGTTCGAGATCCGCCTGGGCGGCAAGACCTCATCTCTACAGAAAAATAAAAAAATCAGCCAGGCGTGGTAGCGCATGCCTATAATTCCGGCTACTCAGAAGGCGGAGGCGGAAGGATCGCAGGAGCCCAGCAGGTCGAGGCTGTGGTGGCCGGGAGCAGCCACTGCACTCCAGCCTGGATGACAGAGTGAGACTCCAACTCAAAAAAAAAAGTTCACTTCAAAGCAACCACAGGACAACCCTTCAGGAGGTATTCCAGAAGAAGGTATTGTTATCATAGAAGGTGATAGATTTATGTGTGTTATTGTCCCTGAAGACCTGACAGTGAGACAAGATGTGGAGATGATAGACAGTAGTATTGATGATCCTGACTCTCTGTGGGCCTAGGCTAATGTGTGTGTTTGTATATTTGTTTTTAACAAAGCTTAAAAAGGAAAAAATTATAGAATAAGGATATCAATAAATAACATATTGTTATACAGCTGTGCAAAGTGTTTGTTTTAATGTAAGTTTTACCATAAAAGAGTTTTAAAGTTCATTAAAAAGTTGCAGTAGGTCAGGCATGGTGGCTCAGTCCGTAATCCCAGCAACTTGGGAGGCCAAAGCGAGAGGATTGGTTGAGCCCGGGATTTCGAGATCATCCTGGGCAACTTGGTGAGAATTCATCTTTTCAATGAGTCACACACACACACACACACACACACACACACACACACACACACACAAACTAACAAGGTACTGTGGAGTGTGTCTGTAGTTCCATCTACTCGGAAGGCTGAGGCAGAAGGATCGCCTAAGCCCAGAAAATCAAGGCTGTAGTGGCCATGAGCGTGCCACTGCACTCCAGCCTAGGCAACAAGAGTGAGACTCCAATGCAAAAGAAAAAAGAAAAAAAGTTGCAGCAAAATAAATTTTTATTAAGTAACAAATTTTAAAATAGATATGTTTAGATAAACAAATGTTTACCATTGTGTTACAGTTGCCTATACTTTTCAGTACTGTAACATGCTGTAATGGTTTGTGGCCTTGGAGAAATAGGCTATACCACATAGCCCCGGTGTGTAGTAGGTTACGTCCCCAGATTTGTGTATGTACACTGTACAATGTTCACTCCAAGACAAAATCACCAAGCAATACACTTCTCAGAATGTATCTGTCGTTAAACAATGCATGACTGTGTATACTCAGTTATCCTATTTATATAAAAAGTAAATTAATCTAATGCGGTTACCTGGACCAAGGGCTTGAGGGAGAGATCAACTGAAAAGGAAAATGAAGCATCTTTTGGGGGCAATGAAAATGTTCTTGCCGGGCTCGGTGGCTCAGCCTGTAATCCCGCGCCTTTGGGAGACCGAGGTAAGTGGACTGCCTGAGCCTGCGTGTTCGAGACCCGCCTGGGCAGCAAGACCTCATCTCTACAATAAATCAAAAAATCAGCTGGGCATGGTAGCGTGTACCTGTAATTCCGGCTACTTGGAAGGCTGAGACAGAAGGATCGCCGGAACCCAGCAGGTCGAGGCTGCATGGCCAGAAGCAGCCACTGCACTCCAGTCTGGGCGACAGAGTGAGACTCCAACTCAAAAAAAAAAGAAAGAAAATGTTCTTGATTGTGGTAGAGGTGCATACAACTGACAAGCCTTACAAAATTGTACATTTCAAATGAATACATATATTGCATGCAAATTTTCCCTCAATAAAATTAATAAGAACAATAATTTCTTGAGAGAATGGAAGAAGGAAAAAATATCATATAAAACAGATAATCTAGTTTAATATTAGAATGGCCTTTCAACATTACATTCTCAAATTCATGAATGCTGCTTCAAAATGAAGAAGCAGGAATTCAGTTTTTTAATTTAGAAGTCCCATTTAAATGGTTTTCTCTCTTTCATACTACACACACACACACACACACACACACACACACACACACACACCCCACACACACCATTTTAAATTTCCAGTGCAAAGAACATACTGTTGTCCCCTTTACACTACCAACTCAGATGCAAAAACTAAGATAAGTCAAATTATGAATCAAGCAAAAAAGGTGATAAAGAAGGACTTCTTTCTCCTTCAATTTCCAGTGCTTTAGTGACACAGGCAGTCTCAATCCCTGGCTTCCACTGTGCTTATGATGCCAACCAGTCTTTCTGAGAGGGAAATGCAAACAATCCTAGACTTCCCTGCAGCCTGGTGTAGCACCAACAGTCAACCTCGACCTCTTCCCGCTAGCCACAATTTGAAATAATCATTGCAGCATTTGCCCCACTAGCCATATTGGATAATGCAGGTAAAGTTAACATTTCGAGGGACAGTTCTTTAGAAAACACAAAAGTTAGCCACATGAAGAACAGAGGTTCCTGACGAAGCTCGGAGCTGAAATGTGGGTCACCTCACCAGAAGAGCACAATAGGATTCAGATTCTCTCCTGGGTGCTTCTCTAAAAGAAAATGCTGCTCCTAGAAAGTTTTTGCAAACCATGTGAAGTGGGGACTAAAATGAGGCCCAAACTTTACCTGTACAACGACCATTTGTATACCTAACCCTGAATTGTACCACACATCCTTAAAATAAAATTTTTTTAAAAATGCAATTAAAAAAAAAGAATCGATGCACTAACAATTACAGAGATTGGATTTGCCCTGGCCTGATCTTCTAAAAGAAAAAGAAAGAAAGAAAAGGGATATTCAGAGAGGGCACAGTCACTTCACTGGAACCTTCATACAGCTGACATGTACAGGTTTCTTGCTTCAAAAAATGTCCTAAATTTTCTCTAGGCAAAAACAAAAAGTCTCACTCAGAGATGTGCTATAGAAAAGTTGTCTACCATGCACAAAAAAATTACTGAATAATTCTGAATTAACATTTAACGTTACAAATAAAATTATAATAAGATGAAAAATAAAAATAATATTCCAACAATTTGAGGCTAAACTCTTTTTAAGGAAATACTATGGTTAGAAGACAAATCAAAGAAAATCACAGATATGTCTCCACTGTACTTAAATATTGTACATGAATAGTCACAAACACAAAATTTAAAAAGAAGCAGGAAACTTTTAAAATATTTGCAGAAAGACAAAAGGTTATGTCTTTAAATTAAAATTTTGACAACTTAATAAGAATGGATATAAGAATACTTGATTCCATGACTTTCTTTATAAAAGAAAGATACACAGGTAAGCATTTAACTTCTGAAAAGTGGTTTGAGTTCTGTTAAGTAGCATTCATCAATTGTCAAAATTAACAAGACCTGTAATTCTTAGATTTGGCAAGTGACTGAGGAGATAGGCATTCTCAGACATAACATTGTTAGGAGTGTCTCTCTCAGTAAATATTGGTGTTGAAACTATTCTATCCAAAAGAAAGACCTGAAAATGCACAAAATGCCATGTCTTTATTCCACGAGGCTTTTCATTTTTGATGAACAAATAGTTATCCACAGTCTAAATATGGGAAGATTTGCTACATAGTTAAAAGAAAATGAGCTTTGGAATCAGGACCGAGCTATATTGAATAAAATAAAATATTAGATAGTGTCTTAACCTGCTTATGTCTTAGTATCTCCTGTGATGAAAAGAGATCTTAACAGTAGATAACACATAGAGTCCTAGAAGATTTGAACTCCTTAATGTATGTAAAATGATTTTTCTGCTGCTGGAATGGAACAGACGCACAAACAGTTATGTGTCGGTATATCCCCTTACACACACACACACACACACACACACACACACACACACACACACACTCCAATATACTGACTCCATCTAATATTATGTAGCTCTTCAAACAAATGATGCAAACTAGGCAAAATTATCATAATATATTGATAAATCAAACACCAGGTCTATTATATACTATTTCAAATGTTGTAGTTACATCATAAGCCCAACTGTATATTATATATCATAAAAATACATATCAAATTATAACAATGATTATCTCAGAGATCAGGGTGGTGGCAAGTTTTTAAAAAAGGAGGGGCCTAGGAGAAAAGAAGACTTTCATTTTCTACTTTATATTTCCTAAAATGTTTAATTGTTTTGCAAAATGAAAAGTGGAGTTTTTCAAACAACCCCATTACAAAGTGGGCAAAAGATATGAACACACACTTCTCAAAAGAAGACATACGCACGGCCAACAGATACATGAAGAAATGTTCAACCTCAAGAGTCATCAAGGAGATGCAAATTAACACTACACTGAGATACCACCTAACTCCAGTCAGAATGGCCATTATGAATAACTCAAAAAATAACAGATACTGGAGAGTGTTAGAGTCCAGCTCCAACACAAGGGTTAGGGCCTGAGGCGAGAGAATCAGATGCAGCGAAGAAAGAAGAGATAAGTCAACTTCCTGGGTCTAGTTCGGGACGCTTCCAAAGTTTATTCAATTTTCACATGCTTATATAAGGCATTTTCAACCCTCAACCCCCTCACACATATGCCCACAAAAGTTTACATTATGTTTTCTTTTACAATCAAACGTTCTACAATGATTTATTTGTTCCTCCCTATTCTTTTTTGTTTCCATTATGTTAAAACCAACAGACAGGAACGAAACAACTTTTGCTAAAACTAATTAACTGTAACCTTTCAACCCTTACCCCTTCTATATCATATTTCTAACAATTCTTACATGTAACTTAGCAGCAATATATTGAAGTTTACATCTATAACTAATTTTATTGTTTCTTATAACTAATTTTATTATTTCTTAATTATTTCCTATAAACTTTCCTGTTATGTATCTATCTTTATTCTTATTTTACTTATATGAATCATAATCTAATAATGCTTAACAACCTTTATATGAATTATACTTGACTACTCATATCTTATATTTGTTTTCTATTTAATTATTTTTTATCTAATTATCTGCAATCATCATCCTATTTTTATCTACTTAACTATTCTCTCCTATATTATTATACTTATACTACTAGATCGTTTTAACCTTACAAACTTATATCTACTATGTCTACACTTTCTTAAATTATGTTTAAAAGCAGCTGCCCTCAGGACTGACTTGTCTCAGGTCTCACAAACTTCTTCCTCCATCTTACCCGTCTAAGGTGTTATTTTAGTATAGGATCTGTTAACCATTAAAAATAAAGAATGGGAAAGTTCTTTTATTTTCTTTATACACAATGGTTTTGCTTTTCATGGAAACAAAGGTAACAGAACATTCTCTAGCGTCTCTAATGGCTGTGTTTTTGCTGTTGTTCCTTTCTCATGTCTCAAACTTCAGTTTCACTAATATATCATTCTTGCCTATTATTAGTTAATGCTTTGTTTGTCACCAGAAAGGGGTACTTTCTGTCTTATGCACGCACTCCTAAAGATCAAAGGGGCCCATCAATGGGATCCATGGGGCTTTGCCTCCGGCTAGGCCACTTTAGCTGGGGTCTTGCTCCCAGCCAGCATTTTTCTCATTTTCAGGTAACCCTTACTTTGCCTTCTGTTAGGAGTTGTGACTCCTGACAGGAGAGGATGTGGTGAAAAGGGAACACTTCTACACTGTTGGTGGGAATGTAAACTTGGGCAGCCTCTGTGGAAATCAGTGTGGCGATTCCTAAAAGCTCTAAAAATCAACCTCTCATATGACCCCGCAATCCCCCTACTGGGAATATACCCCGAAGAACTCAAATCACTCTATCAAAAAGATACCTGCACACGTGTGTTTATCGCAGCATTGTTCACAACAGCAAGATCATGGAATGAACCATGCTGTCCATCAAAAGAGGACTGGATTTTAAAAATATGGTACATATACACAATGGAATATCACACAGCCATAAAAAAGAACAAAATCATGAATTTCGCAGCAACCTGGATGGAATTAGCGTTTATAATACTGAGTGATCTCTCACAGAAACAAAAATCTGAGTATCACATGTTCTCACTTGGAAGTGGACCTTGAACAACTATTGTAATACTATAAGAAAAGGATTGACCATGGCGGGGGCAGGGAGAGGAAGGAAGGTGGGATTAACGGTAGTCAATATCTGTCTGGGGAAGAGGGGGCGCACCTCATCAACAAGGGTACCTGCACAATGCATATTTGTACACCTAACCCTTAATTGTACCCCGCAATTTTAAAATTAAAAATATGTTAAAAAAAAGAAAGAAGGAAAAGCGGAGTTTTGGTATATCAGCAAAGACCTCAAAAGCACCTCACTGGAAAAAAAGATATTAAAGCCAAACAAGCCTATTTGCTGTCTCTTCCTGCAACACTCAGAAACTTTCCTCATGAAGGCAGGACAGTCTCTTCTCCAGTTCAGAGTTTTTAAAAAGAATTTTCTTAACAGAGCTTACTTATGTACTCAAACTTAAATATACCTGAGATTCATAGATCCCCACCTGTTAATCTTTTTGTTAAAGCAGCATTCAATGAGTTATTATTCAATCCTAAGAAATAAGTTCCCCATGACTTAATTAATACTATTACAGGATTAGAATAAGATTTAATAATGAACTCAGGGGATTCCATTTTAAAATCATTTTAAAAACTCTTCTGGATCTGAAAGTAAAGTCAAATGCTGAGTTGAGGTACAAAGACCATGCTAATCTCAAAGTTAGAGATTAATCCTATGATTACGTGTTTTAATAATTTTTATGTAATTTCATCATTTGAAGGGAAAGATTTAAATACTGTTTCCATGTTTGCTTAAATAATCTCTCACTGCGGCAATTCACCGAAATTTAATTATAGCCTGGACAGTGATTCTCCTGCCAAGCCTGGAAAATTAGTGACGACTCATCCCATACTCATTTTAAACTGGAGTGCAATTCCAAGGGTACCTGCATCAATGATGAGGGCGGAGAAAGATGCCAGATTGCACAAACAAGGATTACACCAGAAAAAAGTAGCTCTAGGAAAACACCTGTTGGGGACAATATCCTAACTAAAAAGTTACAGTTCACTGTCCACTTGGCAAAATGAATTTATTCTGGACCCAGACCAGTATTTCTGGAGTTCATGAAATCAGAAACTTGGTATTATCAGAATTTTTTTGAGATATTTCTAATGCAGGGAAGCCTCTCATATTGATTTATTTAGAACTGAGCATAATTGAAAGCAAATATACTTGAATTATTTTTGAACAAAAATTGCCATTTTGGGATCTGAAGAAGTTGTCTGTTGTAGTTTACTAAACAAAATAAATATCCTGAAGTCATTAAATTCAGATCTTTTTAGAATTCTCATAACTCTAGAATGTAATAAGATTTTACTAAAGATGCTTCTAAGCTTTTTCACTCCATTTCAATCTCTGCTTTCTAAGTATGATGCAAACACTTGGTCAAAATACACTCTATATCAGCTTTTTACACATACTTGCAATACTGTCACCACGTGTGCTGGCACCTCTCCAATCCTCTGGGACTTCGGCAACAGTCTTCTTCCATACTTGCTTCTTGGGGTATGTTCTTTTACCATTTAAATCTCATCACGGTACTCTCCAGCGCAAAGTCTCCCAGTAGCTCCTCCTTCCCATCCACATTTAGAATACATCCAAAAATCCCAGATGGTTCATATGGTCTGGCCTGTCTAGGACTCTATTGTTGCACTGCAATTCTTTAGAGGCACTGCCTTTGATGTCGTGGAACTCAAACACACCTTTATAACCTTTTATATGTGGAAAAGTCAGCCCACAGGTATCTCTATTGCTATCTGTCCCTCTTCATTTAGTCCTTTGCCTAAATAACATCTCAAAATAGTGCCTCTTCTGAATACTCCACATAACACAAGACCTACTATCATGCTTGTCTCATTGTTATGTCTATTGAATATTATATATCTTTGAGGGGTTTTTTTTTGTTGCTATTATTGTCTCTCACTATAAGAATATAAACTCCGTAGGGTATGGGTTGTGATGACAGTTTTGACTGCTATCAATACCAGACCCAGAGTAGGAAATATTTGTTGAGTAACTTCATAAAGATTTGAAGAAATAACCTGATACTGCTTTATTTTCCAAAATGCAGGACCCTAATATCTTTAACAGTTTTCATAAGTCCTTTTATCCAAAATTGTCAATCTATTATTTTTTAAAACTGTTCCGTATATTTAAATTATGAAGTTCAATGCTAGCCATTGGAAGGTTATGAATTCACATGTAAGTTTAAGTATTTTTAGTGGGATAATATTTGATAGAACATCTGATAAAGTTTGCTTGCCAAGTAATTCCCACTCTCTCATAAACATCCTGACTATTTAGTAAATGACAGTGTGCCCCAAGGTTATAGCTCATGGAAAGAAAAATGTAATAAAGTAGATCATTTTAGCTTTTAGGCTTAATATCTGACAACTGAAACTTATCATAGAGAAAAGATTATTTTGGTCTTGTGATCCCGGTACATGTGTGTCAAAATTCTGTGGCCCTGGAGAACTTAGCCTATCTTGTAACAAATATGTATTTTCTAATAAATTTGAGTATGTGCAGGATGATGTGAAAGTAAATGTCTTCAACTCCTCTGAAGAGAGAAAAGAGGGAAAGGGAGGAAAGATAGAGGCAGAAGTTAAAGTGGATTCAGGACAAACGACAATGAGCGGCACACAAAGGGGTTCTGTGTCCTGTCCCAGCCACAGCTAAGCATTTGGACAGGAGTGGAAAGGAAAAAGTATACTCCCCAGAAGTCAGGTTGGGCTTCCTGGAATGTAAGGTACTCATTATGACTTTTATTTTCTAGAGGAAGTTTATATATTATAAATTATATTTATTTGTTTGTTTGTTCTGAGTCAGAGTCTCACTCTGTCGCCCAGGCTGGAGTGCAGTGACCAGCTCACAGTCACTGCAGCCTCGACTTGCTGGGCTCAGGCGATGCTTACATTTCAGCCTTCCAAGTAACTGAAACTACAGGCACATGCCATCAAGTTCGGCTAATTTTTTAATTTATTGTAGAGTTGAGGTCCCCCAAAGTTGTCCAGACTGGTCTTGAACTCCTGGGTTCAGGCAATCCTCTTGCCCCCACCTCCCCAAATACTGGGATTATAGGTGTGAACCACTGGGCCTGGTGGAAGTACATTTTTTATAAATCCCACCTCAAAGAATGAAGTGGGCTCATTGGTGAATAGTAGCTATTCATTTTAATGCAGTCAAATGTATCAGCATTTTCTATTATGGTTAGTTCAATTTGAAATTGTATTTAAATATCCTTTTCTGATCTGAGACCATAAGAGATCTTTCTCATGCTCGCTTAGAGAGCACATACACCAAAATTCGAATGATACAAAGAAAATGAGCATGGCCCCTGTGCAAGAATGACACCAATTTGGTGAAGCGATCCAAACTTTTTTTGTTGTAAGATTCTGAAGCAAATGAGCTGTGCCTCATTTCTTTTTTTAAATGTTCTTTTTCAAAAGTTTATGTTAAAGATGTGGGATACAATTTCAGGGTTAGGTATATCAATGTTCATCATGCAAGTACCCTTGTTGATGAGATATGCTTAAGAAATATAGTATTTTTCCCTGTTATCTCCAGAAGCAACGTTTTATTTGCATGTTAATATCTTCAATGTAACTGGAATTGACTTTTTGGATGGTATAAGATAGTGGTCAAATGTAATATTTTTTCACATGAGTTCCTAACAGTTCCTGTACCATTTATTATATTCATTTGAGAGAATTGAAATGCTTAAAATATTCAGTACTCCGTTAAGGGAAGAGTCTACATATACTAACATACACGAAACAAGACTGAATGTGTGTATACCCTGCTAATCAAAGAAGTATGCATGCAGAAGCCAGTTCTCTAAACAAAGCAAAGAGTTTTTGTTTTTGTTTTTCATTTCAATAGCTTTAGGGGTACAAATGATTTTTGCTTTCGTTGTATAGTGGTAAAGAAGTCTGAGCTTTACATGTACCCGTCACTCTGACCAGTGCAGACTGAGTAAATACAGAGTTTCGTGACAGGCTGAATTTCAGAAACAAGGACGCCAAAGCTAATATGTTGCTGACTAACTTATTTCAGCAATAAGAAGATTGAAGGAGAGCTGTTACATGGAATTTAGGAAATGATTGTTGCTTTGGTTCTGTGGATTTGCTGTGGATATTCTTTATAGCAATTAGATAAAGAAACTTTTCTTCTTACTTCCAAGGATATGGGTTTATAGCTATCATCTTACTGTTTATTTTCTGTTTGTCCTGCTTGATCAAAGGTTCTCTTTCCCCTACTTCTTGGCTTATATTTGACTGATTACGAAATTGTATTATTCTTTATATCCCCTTTGTTGGCTTGGAAAGTAGTTATAAATATGTGTGAGGGCATGTGTGTGTACACACGCATCATATATATGTATGTACATATATTTATACACACACTGTTCTTTTAGTGATAACTCTGAGATTGCAAAATTCTTCTTTGAATGTTTGCTTCCAATGTTATAGTAAAGAATTTAGAACACAACTATTCTTGACTTGGTTATTTGTAGCTATGCGTCTTAAATCTACATGTACAATTTGCATGTCATAATATATTATCATTATTGCTTAATATAATCAATATTCAGTCTGACTTACTAACATGGTGATCATTTTCATGGGGCTTTATTGCCTGCTGAACTTTTGACTTTTTTTGTGATGAGAATATCTTAGTATAAGTTTATAGATGATAATTTTTTTCAGATCTTGATATTCTTTTATTTTGTTTGTGTCTGAAAATGACTTGGTTATATCTTCATTACCGAAGTCTTGTTTTTTCTAAGTATAAAACCTAGACAAGATATTATTTTAGAAATTTAAGGATAACATTCCATTTTGCTGCTTTTTTTCACTTTTATTACCTGTTTCTTTCAGGAAGTCAGAAGTCAGTTTAATTTTCTCCATTTTAATGTAATATTTCTGTTCTCTCACTAAATTTAATATATTTTCTGCAATTTAGTTTTAAAGGACTTAAAAGTGGATTTATTTTTATTTATCTTGTTTGGATGATTCATAAAGCTTCTTGAATCTCTGACTTTGATGTATTTTACTGTTATTAAAAAATAATTATTATTTAAATATCCCTTCTATTCTATTCTCACTTCTTTTCTTTTGGAAACTTGTTTACACTAAATTAAAACTTATCACTGCATCCTCTTTGTCTACTATCTTCTCTTGTGCATTTTTCATTTTTTATCTCTATTTTATTTCTGAATGTGTTGTTCTTATATATGCATCATTTCACTAATTCTATCTTTAGTTGTCCTTAACCTATTTTAAGACATATTGAGATCCTAGTTATTAATGGAATTTTTAGTATTTTATATATTTTAATGTCTTATCCTAAAAACATCTTTTGTTTTTTCAATTCAACTCTTTTCTTTAAAAAAAAAAAATAGTTTCCAACTGTCCACCGATATTTCCTATCTTGGCCTTTTTTTCCCTGAACATGTAAGGCTATTTATTTTAAACTCTTTCTCATAATGAAAACATCATCTTCTAGAAGTGTGTTTCTATGTTTTGTTGTTTCTCTTGGTTTGTATTCCTTTCGTCTCATAACATTGCATGTTTGGTTATTTTTATTGCACGACAAACATTGTGTAGGAAAATTTGCTTTTAGATATAATTTCAAGCGTAAAAAGATGGTGTCTTTTCCCAACAGAATTTGTATTTGTTTTTGCCAGGTTTCTGTCCTTCAATTTCCAGCATTAGATGATTCAGTGTTAGGTTTTCATTCCTGTCGGGGCTCTTCTGTTTCTAGCGTAACCTAATTCCTAGGAAGCAGAACTTTAGTGTCCTAAATGGAAGAGTGGAGAGTTTATTTCCTACCTTTGAGAATATCAAAACTTCAACTTTCATTCTGTTAGCAACACAAAACTGTCAAATATTTGCTCACTGTCCAGATCACTCAATAGGAACTGAAAAATACCCCTTGAGAATGTTGCTAGAGCCCATTCTCATCACCCTCAGTATTTTGCTTATTCTCTCTGGTTTTAGTCAAGGACTTGTTTACTATCAACTTTCTTATACTTCAAGCCAAAGATTATTTTGCTAGTTAATATACTTGTCCCACTTACATATTTGTACCAGATATTCATAATTACTGAAATTAAAAGGTGCTGGTTTTAAATGAGGAGGCAAACACAGAAGCAGACATCAGAGTTCCAAATTAGTGAGATGCAGGGAGACCCAGGATCCCAGATGATGTGTGTCTCAGTTGATACCAAGTTCATTTTGATAAGTAGTAAACACTAGTCCCTCAATATTCCCCAAGCAATATCTTGATACACTATAAATCCTCAAGGGAAAAGAAATTAGGGAGGAATATCTTAATTAATTGAGATAAGCCTCTGTTGTCTATATTTATCTGAATCAATTAATATTATTCTAATTAGACTACTCTGGAAGGATAATATTTAAACAGAAAATAAAGTCAGTCAGCTAGGGCACTAGTGGATGTATCTTGGCATATGAATGATTATCTATCAGGTGTAACCTACTATGAAACCAGAAAACTTTTGACAAGTCCTTAGTATAATAAAGTTGGCAATGATTATATGTTCTAGATAGTGAATCTTCTATATGTCAATAACTGAGTCAAGATTTTTAGATGCATCTGTGAGGCAGTATAATCTACCTGCCTGGGTTCAAATCCTACCTCTGTAACCTCATGAAGGTTACTTAATCTCTGGATACCTCAGCTTTCTTTGCCTGCAAAATTGAAACAATAACAGTTCCTACCTTAAAAAGTTGATTTAACAACTAGTAAGTATAAAGTACTCAATAAATGTCAGCTATTGCTATTCCTAAAATTAAAATAAATCTTCCAGATTGATGTTACTTCCAGTTTTTAAGGGAATAGACTCAGGGATGGTAAGTGACTTCTTCAAAGTTACAAAGTAAGAGGCAGAAACTAGAAATAAACCCAAGCTTGTCAGGTTCTAAAATTTGAAGTACATTCACTTCATTACAATGACCTTGTTTTTATCTCACCATATGGCCTCATTTTCTGTTTGACTGAGATCAAGACCATAACATTGAATATATCAGATTACTTCTCTCAACACCCAAATCTCTCTGAATAATTTTATCCTTTCTTTCTTTATCCCTTCTCTTTATTTTTTCAACTAAATCATTTGTCTCTGTTTTTACTTTTATTCTGCACTGGAGTCTTCCTGTCTATAAATATACTTGTCATCTTCATTACAGAAAAATTAAATAAATAATAACATATACATGAAAAAAAACTCTGTCCTTTGTGAATCTCTCCTATTTCTCTCCCTTTTATTTCCAGCATTTTTAAAAATTAACATTATTCACTGCCCCCAAAGCATCCATCTGCTAGTAAATCTTTTGTGATTTAGTTTCCAATATTGCTATACAATGGTAATTGCTCTCTTAAGACTGAATTTCCAAGTCAGCGATTGTTGCTCTGTCATCCACCTTTGACCTCCCTGCAAGACTATAGAGTTAGCAATCCCCCTTTTACTATTCCATTTGTTTCTGTGACCCTGAACTATCCAAGGTTCCCACCTATGTCAATTATTTATCATTGGCTAACATTTTCAAAATTTTCCAATTGTTTCCCATCCTTTAAACAGTGGAATTTCTACCGAATATGCATTTTTTTCTCACTGAATCTTAGGTCATATCCACTCCTAAACCTTGAGTATATTATATATATTTTTCTAAAAATTTTATCTTTGGAACTGCAGTTCCACCCAAATCTAGGCACATTTTGAACTGCTAGAGAATTCTTCACTTGTATGAGTCTCCAACCTCAACATAAATCATTTTAGAAAAACAAACTATAATTAAAATGTAGAGAGGTAGGATCGAGGCTTTCTTTTCCAACAACATTCATCCTCACATATTCACACTTTCTACTTTGCTATTTTGCAGAAACGGAGACTATATGAGAATTCTTTAGAGACCATAAGAATTTTCATGACTTTTTATTTATCTTTGTGAATTTGCAGGTTCTGATGACATACTTCCTCTATCTGTTCTAATATCAGCATAGAAGAAAAATAGCTATTATACAAGCATTAGTCCATATTGTGGTTTTCCATGACTTATGACTTATCTGTTATCAAGTTAACCCTGCTATATATACATATATATACACACACACATACACACACACACACACACACACACACACACACACACACACACACACACACATATATATATATATACACATAATCCTGAATGGTATCTCACATCTTTAAAATATATATTTTTTAACCCCAATGGTGTGCGTTTAGATATTTAACAAGCTCTCCAGAGTTGGAATGGAGTAAGGGGACCTGAATTGTAGCATATTTTTATTTCTGTGGTGTACATGCTCCCACCACAGCCTATGCAAAGCTACCAATGTGACACTGCTGATCACAATATTTGAAAAAGAACATAACCAGCTCTCATGAGTTGATATAAGCCAGTTCCAGGACAGCACTGACTCCAAGCAAGCAAGTTCTATGCCTTTATCTTTTCCATATAAGTATTTCTTTTGTTTTGTTTTTCTGATCCTAACAGTATAACCAAGAAAGAGAAACAGCTTGTTCATTTGTTTTTGAGTCGTATATCTTACTCTTTCACTCAGGCTGAAGTGCAGTGGCACAGCCACAGATCACTGTAGCCATAACCTGCAGGGTTCAGGTGATCCTTCTACCTCATCCCCCCAAGTAGATGGGGCTAAAGGCATATGCCACCACACCTGGATAATTTTTTTATTTATTGTAGAGACGAGGTCTTGCCCTGTTTCCCAGGTTGGTCTTGAATTCCTGTGCTCAAGCAGTCCTCTCGCCTTGGACTCAAAGTACTGGGAGTACAGGTATGAGCCACCGCATCCGGTTTCCACTTAGGTATTTTTTTCAGGAAGTTAGGCATTTTTGGATCGACAGTAGTGGGACACCGCCTGGGGGTGGGAAGTATAGCATCAATAAGGGTATCTGATCTCAAACCAGGTGAAGTGCGCACCTAAGGGGTGCTCAAATTTACTTGTATGATGACCACTTGTATACCTAATCCTGAATGGTATCTCATATCTTTAAAATAAAGAAGTGTAACAAATAAAAAATTAGGAACTTTCATACCAACAATTGAATTGCTATAATTTCCCATCACAGTAAAATGCCCCTAAATAATAGTCTCATTGTTTGGGGGAGTTAATGATGGAGTTCTTGATTATTTCATTAATGATTCCCAAATACGTATTGCTTATTTTGTGTAGGTACACTGGGAATATATGTAAAAAGGACCGGCAAGATAGTGCTCCAAACAATTTATCTTCTTGTTGAGAGAGACAGGCAAATACAAACAACCACAAAAATAAGCAAAATCACTTCTTATCACGAACTTGACAAAGTAGGAAATAAATAGAGCTGTGAAATTAAAGAGTAAGAGTGGTTCCTATCTAGCAAAATGACTTTTTCTTCTATTTTCTCAGCTCTAAAGGTTTTATTTAGTAAGGATCAAACACTCTAACTTTGTGTAATTATGGAAACAACTCATTTTTACTTGTTCTGTGAAATGTGATGCCACAGTCAGATCTTTCAGAATTCAACTCACCAAAATAGACCATGTTTAAATTCAGTGGCATTTATAAAGTCAACATGTACATTCTTCCTCTCTCCCCATTTTGTAGTGCCAGAAGGAAGGGATGTCGTCAGAGGCATAAGATCATTGACCTTTAATATTGGAAGGAAATGAAGATGTGGGAAAGTCATTTCTTTTCTGGTTTGAAGGCACCTTAGTCTCTTTCTTTTTCTGTTTCAAAAAAATTATTTCCAAAAATATTTGCTGAACTCTCCATTATGCCATTGACAAGACTTGAATTAGTAATGGAATCATAATTTATCACTAGACAATATTAGACAATGATGTTGAAACAACTGTCAATTAGTTTCCGCATAATCTCATCCCAGATAAATGATTACAGTCTTTGATTCTTGACCTAATTACTATATACAAATAGTGAAATAGTTACTTATCCAAATGACAAGCATTCATAAATATATTTGAAATCACAATTATGGGTTATGTTTGTATTCGGCATTTCACAGATTTTTTTCATTCTGACTTAAGCGGGTCTGACAATATTTCTTATTTAGATAGCTACATTTTCTACAGCCTTCCTTCTACTTGAAGATCTAACTCAGACAACTGGCTTGGGAATGTTAAGTATGTGCATTATTATTTTCATTACCATATTATTCATGTATATAGCATCTCTCTACCTCAAGGACCTCCAGGTGATTTACAAACATTAATTGCCAAATACTCATAGTGTTCCTTTGAGATATGTAAACCTGAAGTTGTGCTAATTAAAAATTATCATCAAACTCCCATTGTATACACACACACACACACACACACACACACACACACACTCACATGAAAAGGTATTTGCAACATAACTTCTTTTTAGGCTCTGGAAGAGTGTCTGTTCAGGAGTGAGTGGTAGGGAAACAGTGGCAGCAAGCTATCTGTCCAGCATCACAGAAAGACTCGCGAGAATGTGGCCCTTCTTTCTTGAAGCGACTCACCTATGTAGAAAAACAAAAATGAGAGAGAATGAAACTAAGTTTATAAAAATGTTGATAATACCCAAAGAATTCTAACTCCAGGCTTGCACTTTTCTGGGACTGGGTAGGAAAAATTCATCTCGGTCATTAATGAAGTTCCTTCTCTGTTCTAGTATTGAATTAGAATCCCAAGGCTTCACATGATATTCAAAGGATGAACTTTTATAATATCCATCCTGTCATTCAATGTTACCCTGAATATCCTCACTGCTGGTTGATTGCAGTCAGGCTACTTTCTGTGTCCATGCTGCATGCCTAGGACACAGTCAGCCCCCTAAGCTCTGGTCATCTCACTGAGTACTTCCAGAAAGAACATCAGCAAAGCCAAAAAAAGGGATTAAATTTGATGAACCCCTAGTGTAATGTGATCAAGATAGGAAAATATCAAGAATAAAAAGGAAACGTCACTACAGATCAGACATTTTAAAAGATAACAGTATAATAATATAAATAATTTTCTTGATAAGTAAAATATAATTCTTAGGAAATAGAATTTATAAAAAAAGAAATTATAGAAAAACCTATCTATTTCATTGACTACTAAAGATATTGACTTGATAATTTCAGGGAAGTGAAGTTAATAAAGCAATTCACCTGATTCTGGGTTATCAGTTACTAAAATTATAATCTTGATACCAAAAAAAGCAGAACAAGAATGGAAAAAACATAGACCAAGCTGACTCATGAATATAGACGCAAAAAACTAAACTAAATATTATTAATATAGAAACTATTTCAATAAGAAATATAACATATTCATGACCAGTTAGCACTTATTTCAGAAATGAAATGTTGATTGACTATTAGACCATCAATAATTGTACTCTTCTTTAACAGAGTAAAGAAGAAGATGATGTGATCATTTCAGTAGAAGTAGAAAAAAATTTCCATGAAATTTAACATCAATACGTGATTCAAAAAGAAAATCCTAACAAACTAGATATGGAAAGGACATTTCTTAAATTATTTTATTTTAGATTTAAACAATATATTTGCAAGTTTGTTTTATAAATACATTGCTTGATGGCGAGGTTGAGTTTCTATTAAGCTTGTCACCCAATTACTCCCAATGGGTGGTTTTCCAACCCTTCCCACCTTCCTTCCTTCCTCCTTCCTACTTTAGGAGTTCCCAGTGTGTGTTGCTCCTAATCTTATCGCCATGTGTACCCAGTGCTCAGCTCCCACTGATAAATGAGAACATACAGTACTCAGTTTCTGTTTCTGAGATCATTCACTTAGGACATAATTTTGTTCTTTTGTTTAACTGCATAGTACTCTGTGGTGTATATATACCACATTTTCTTTACCTGGTCCACCATTGATGAGCACCTAGGTGGGTTCCATGTTCTTGCTATTGTGGGAGCGTACCCTGATAAACATTTGAGTGTGATTGTCCTTTTGTTAGAATGATTTACCTTCCTTTGGGGATATAGTAGGATTTCTGGATTGAATGGTAAATCTATTTTTAGTTCTTTGAAAAATCTCAAAACTGCTTTCCACAGTGGCTTCATTAGCTTACGTTCCCACCAACACAATATGATTTCTTTATTTTATGTATTTTATTATAAAGATGCAGGGTACAATTCAGGATTAGGTCCATAAGTAATCCATGTGCAGGTAAAGTTTGGGAATTTCTTAATGTTCTATAGGAGATATGCCAAATACCTACAACAAACATATTATTTCATGGCTAATATCGTAGTTCCTTTTTGAGATTAGAAAAAAGACAAAGATATTTATTCTCACTAATTGAATTCAACATCTTTTAAACAACTAGACACCAATGATAAATGAACACATACACACATACCCCAGAAGTAACAAACAAGGTTACCTGCCTGGGCGAATTCTAGTCAGACTCAGGTGAATTGCATGTGGTGTGTGCTCCTTCCACCAAGGCACTGTTTTCATGAATTGTCATTTCTCTGTGGCTATTGTGAAGCCCATTGCAAGAGAGGTTTCTTAAGTCTTGTCATAAGTGGTCACCTTCCTTTATAACCCAAAACAAACACAAACCTGAGAAAAAAGAGCAGCATGGCTCCACCAACCTTAGAAGTTTAGTTTCCTGCAGCCAGTGGTTTTGTCTCTCTGGAGCCACGAGAAATTTATTTGATCACTGTGGACCGCGGTTTCCCCATCTGTTAAACGGAGACATGAATTGTTCCTAACTCAGAGGGTCTCTCTGAGGGTAGCCATTAACATACATAAAGCATTTAGAACATAACATGGTGTATAATAATTGCTCAGTAGGTGCCAACTATTACGATGATGATCATTAATAACTACCACAACATGTAGTACCCTTTGGTTCCTACACAACAATTATGTCAGAATGAAACCAGTATACTGGGGTATTCGTTCATGTATGATAGGCTGAGCAGAACATCAGTTGCCCCAGGCCGGGCTCGGTGGCTCAGCCTGTAATCCCGCGCTTTGGGAGGCCGAGGTGAGTGGATTGCCTAAGCCCGCAGGTTCGAGACCCGCCTGGGCAACTTGGTGAAACCTCATCTCTACAAAAAATAAGAAAATTAGCCGGACATGGTAGCACGCACCTGTAATTCTGGCTACTTGGAAGGCTGAGGCGGAAAGATCGCCGGAGCCCAGCGGGTCGAGGCTACAGTGGCCGGGAGCGGCCACTGCACTCCAGTTTGGGCGACAAAGTGAGACTCAAACTCAAAAAAAAAAGAGAGCATCAGTTACCCAATTCAGGTTGAGATAAGCCAAGCAGAGACTGATTCCTTCCTTCTCATAATCTTGCTTTCAAGTTGAAAAGTTAAAGCCCAAAAGTTCTACCTGGCAATTTTCCATCTTATGCCCTCTCATGGCAGGTGGCAGGTGAAGTTCCTTAGATAAAAATTCTCTCTGTCTGTCTTTCTCTTCCTCTCTCTTTCTCTCACACACACACATACAAACATGCACACACACATACACACTTACGTGTTCTCACTTGCACAGACATATGCATTTCCACAGAGTCTTCAAGGCAAAATTGACACACACAGGCTGCTTGGGTGCATCAAGAAAAGATCTCCCCACACACTTGCAAAATGGTCTTAGAGCCACGGCTTTTCCATGGCCAACTATAGGGTGTGTTTTGTCAACTTGGGTTTAGAATCTCAGGTCAAAGAGTTGCATTTATAAATTTTTTCTTAAAGAAAATTGAGAGGTACTTTCACCTCTGTATTATAAGATTGACCTTAAAGGATGCAATCAGTTCATGTGTTGTTGTCGTTGTTGTTTTCCTTCAAAACAAAGGAACCATCTACCCAAAAGTAAATTCATGTACCAACCTATTGTAAATCACAAAGTGCTTTCAGTCTGTGATTAACAGTAACTAAAGACAACAAAACTTCAGCTAGTCTCCCTTTTCAACCAGAAGTGTAAAATAAGAAAACTCAATAAGATATTCTTCAGGATCCTTTTTTTTTTTTTTTTGACAATTTTATGCTCTCACTTTTCAAATGTTTCTCTCAAAGTATTAAAGTATGAAAAATAAGCAGAAGAGCCTTGGCATTTGTTCTTCTCGTGAGAGATTCTCACTCGTAAATCCTTGAGGATGTGGACAGAAGTGTTTACTCGAAAAGACCAGTTTCATAGCCACTTATACAGAAGAAACTGGAAGCAGGTCACTTCTGTTAAGCTGAAGGCCATTGTGCTGCTGGTGTGGGTGGCATCAGGAGTCATTCTGGAGACTCTGGGGAAGCAGGCTCACAAACCACTTCGATGAGTTTCAGAGTAAAATTAAATGAGGCAGAGCTGTCCTGTGGGCTCCTTGGCCCTAACATAACTTGGCAGGGAACACAAGTCAAGTTAGAGATGATGATGTAAGGAAAGAAAGCCTAATTAAAATGCAGTGGAGTTGTGTGCATATGCCTTCCTCACTGTTATTCCCTGCAAGTTTTTCAAGGTGAATTTGTCAACCCCAGGAAAAAAAAGAAAATAAAGCTCATTAGCTCACAAATGGGAAAAAGAAGTTGCAGAAACAAACAACAAAAAAGAACTCCCTTTAATTTTTTTGCTCACACATCCCAGAAAGACTCCCAGGTATATTTACTTTCAAAATGCATTCTTCTCTTTTTTCTTTCTTTCTTCTTCTTTCTTAATCTTGCTGTCCCAGCATTCAATAAATACTTTTCCAGGTGCAAGGCTTTCATCAATCAATATGTATTCTAACATTGCTGAGGCTTTACAATGAAATGACTGATAAAATTACTCTATAAATGTAAATTGTACATATAAAACGTAATGTATATCATATCTGTATCTATATGGATAGTCTCTCTTATACAGCGCTATTGGAGCTGATCTGTATCTTGAAGGTTATATTTGGCTCGTGAAGACAAAATCCAGTCAGTAGAAAAATATCTTGAAGGTACTGCCAAGCCTCATTGGGCAACAATAGTGAGGGGTGACAGCACTTAATGAAATATCATATCTTTTCAATTAAAATTTTATATACTGGAGGTTTGCTCAAATTACACCAAACACTTAAGCCTGGAACTTAGTGAGGCGTCAGAGAATGAACTGCATGCAATTTCAAAGCATTCATGTGAACACTTCATCATTATTTTTCATCATTAAAATAACACTTTCCCCCCCAAATAATAAATATTGAGAGAAATGAGTGTTCTGTAAAACAACATCTATTTTTATTTTTAATGATGTATTCACTTCTGAAGAGCCAAAAGGAAATTAAGCTTCATCAAAAGTCCTATTCAGTGCTCTCCAAACCAGAATTAATAGCCTGTCATTTTACATATGCCGCTCTTCTTTCATCTCTGTGATTATGGAACAGCGGTTTTCTGATGTGTTTCTTCCAACGTGGGCAGCTGATTGTATTCTGTGGGTAGCTGATATTAGTCTGGAAGGAGAGTCACCATCAGTGCATTGTGGGAAGTTTCAGTCTAGAATCTTTGCCAGTGGCTCCGTGTGAGCATCAGAAAAGAGGCAAAATGTATGCAGCACCTCCCTCTTTCAGTCACAATCATAAAAGTAGCAGATATGCATGTTTTATAAAAGATTGATTAACTGCTACCAGCAATCCTCTTAAGTGGAATTGGTAGGTGCCAGATTGTCATGATGAGACTGTCCAGAAAAAGGAAAAGACATTTTTAGATGAAAGGAGTATTTTGTATTTATTTTTATGTCAGTGCATGTGTATATGACAAGCTAATGGCCCTAGGAATTACCGTATTAGTAGATTTTGCATCTGCTGATTTCTCTATTTCTCAATCTCATAGTTAATTTATTTAACTGCCTCCTCATTAGAAGTTCCTAGCAAATAATATTGCCATTTAGTTGGGGAGGCTTTTTATGCTCGGCAAAATCCTTCAACATCTATACCATATCATTTGATCTTAATGATTCTTTTGATGCAATCGGGCTGATATTATTTTACCAATAAAGAATCCGAAGCTCAGAGAAGGCACACGACTTCCCTCCAGTGTGCATTGTCTTGTTAAAAACCAAGACTAAAGAAAATTTTCTCCTTCCTAGTAGGATAACCTTTCTGCGTTACCATATGGCCACCCCAAACGGTATTTCTTCACAAATTTCGCAACTGATCCTAAAAACAAAAATAAAATCAGTAACAGTTTTTTGTAGCATTTGACATGGACAACTAAGAAAAAGAGAAAAACAACTAGCTGCTTGTTATTAGACGGTAGCCAGTCGACAGACTAGTTGAGACTACATTCACAAATGGAATTGAAGGAAAGTCGAGGCTGGCATGAAGCTGATAACCCTTCTCTTTGGCAACATTATCCAGGACTCTTATGAAGCTGGCATTGTCCCTTACACCCATTTCCTCTGTTTCTTCACCTGCATGCCATCCAACTCCTAATCTCCCCGATTGTCTCCCAGAACCCACACTTAGTAAGAACTTTGAAGAGAGGTAGAGGGAATGCTTTTCTACTCTGTCACAGAATGTGTTTTCCCCTTGCTAAGAAGTAGCAAAGTCAGTCACCACTTCATGTGAATGAATGCATTCTGAGATTATACATATATGTACATCTTGAGAAGATCTTTGTGAAATAGGCTAAGATAAAAGCCACCTTTGAGAGACAGAGACCACTGAGGTTTGGCGAGGTGAAGGAATCTCCTCAAGGTCCCATAGCTCATCAAAGGCCGGTCAGGCATAGAATTCAAAGCTTTGGACTCCAAATCCAGTTGTCTTTGAACCCCATCTGTGAAAGCAGAGAACGTGGAAACGTGCTTTGAACTTTTGTTTATTTGTTTGCTTGCTTCTTCTGTCATCTTGAAGGAGGCATCTGTGAGCTGATTATGGGGGTGTCTTAAAGTTGTTCTAATGCCTCTGAGGTAGACACAGAGGGGAATTCCAGGATCTCTTAGCCATTTTCTTATGTCTCAACTAAAATGGTGGTATGTAGGCTCTTTCCATTAGAGAAATGTAGGCAGGCAGCGGGACAAGTAGGGGAGGAAACAGATTTTGTGTTGCATGAAGTTTACATAGTTGAGCAGCCCTTTCTAAGAAAAACAATATAAAATTATAAATACAATATTTGGTATTAAAACAAATGTTTATTTAAAATAATGAAAGAAATCTCAAATTAATTACAGATTCTTTTAAAAAGCTGACAAACTGTAAAATCCAGAAAGCATATGATTCATTTACTCATCAACACGCATCTAAAATACTATTTTTCTACATTTTCAACTGAATATCTTTTGATGGCCTCTTCACATGACAAAAAACTTATCATGTACTTTTTAATAAAGAAAAAAAAGATGACTCAATCTTTCCTCTGGCATGTTTTTCTTCCCCGCCCACAAACCTGGGGACCAGAATTCATAAGGCACATTTGTATAACTCTTACATATGTTTACTCTAACTCTGGCCTCCAACTTTGTGTCAGAATGCAAAGGCATAGTGTGCAGGAAGAATATAATATGGGAAGGCATTCCTACCCCAGGAGGAGTTAAATAAAAGTTAGTCAGTGCTCCCTAGAGGATTCACTCAGGGACACCTGCTTGGGAATCACTGTTCCAGGTCACCCTCAAACCAGATCTGGTAGCTCAGGGAACACACGCAGTTGTGTTGGAAAATACCTGTGCTACCAAACCATACAAAAAGTACAAGAGCTTTCCGTCCTGAGTGTCATCAAATGAATGTCCTGAATACCATTAAATGTTTTCCTTTCAATATTTCCTTTATCTTCAAGCAAAGTCATTGGGAGCCAGATTGGGTGAGCAGGGATGGCGCTCCAATACAGTCATTTGTACAGTGCTGCCAACGTAAGCACAAGGTGGCAAGTTCGAGAACTTAGTTGTCGGACCTCAACAAATAATGATGACAGCTCTGATGGCCATTCCAGAAAAAAGAGTTCCAGAATTGCTTTGAAGGGGAGACTAAGCACTGGCACCAGTGCGGAGTTTCCCAAAGGGATTACTTCAAAGGTGGCCATAGTGACATTCAGCAACGAGATACGTAGCACTTTTTCTAGGATGAGTTCGTGAACCTAATCGTCAGACCTTGTATATGGTTCCTTCATAGTGAGGGAAAGTCCAGCAGAGGGCTTGTTTGTTTGTTTGTTTCTACAGGCATATACCAAAAAGTAGTCTGCTCTCAGGAACAGTCTTAGTAAGTCTCTGACTGATCCTCCTTTTCATTCATTCATTCATTCAATACACACACACACGCACATGCACATACACACAGGATCTTCTGTGTGCCAGACACTGGAAAGGTAAGCAGTGTCCCATCCATACCACCTTAAACTGACCTTTCCACCTTTCACTGCCAAGTGGGGAATTTCTATTCCCTGGTAGATCTAAGACTCTGGTATTAAAAAAAAAATAAGTTCCTTGGAAAGCACTGAACAATTGTTTTATCAGTAGTTTTATTGGATTCTTGACTGTAGGTTGAAGTAACTGGAGCATGACTTGGTTCTGATCATCACAGAGATTAGTAGCATGCAGACATATTTCATTTGCTGACATTTGGCACCCTACGTTCTTATAATCCAAATGAAGTCTCTGTAGCCACATAAAATTACAGAAATGATTTAAGCTAGAAAAGAAATATGTCCTCACATGAACTCTCTATGACAAGGCTAAGCTAAGTTACCCTATTATTTTTAATCCATACCATCACTGAAAAGTTTTAGGAACCAGAAACCCCTCCAGCAGACAATGATCTGTATAACATGTCACAGCTGGGGACACCTTTTCATCACTACTCATTGTGTTTGTCACAAACATTTGATATGATAAACAAGTCCCTCGTTTTAAGAATGCTGTATTCTGGCACCCAGTCATCCTACGAAAGCTATAATTCTTCTTCTGTGAAATCAAAATTTATTTCGATGGAAATGTATAATGACTTCAGGTGAAGGAATACACAGGAGAAACAGAAGAGACTTTAATAAGTATCCTTTTTTCATGCAAATCTCTCTAGCAATAAAGTGAGAATTAAGAAAACAGAAAACCCATGATGAGCTGGAAAAATTGTGGCTAAATATACCGTTTCTAAAATTTTCTCAGCACCAGGTGCTTAAAAGTACACAGCTTATTTAGAAAGTGTGCAAATGCTTCCTTAGCAAGCCTTTTTTTCCAACTTTGACTTGGGGTTACCGTTACTATTTCACAAAATTATTAACTTACTTGATTTTTAAATTTCACTCTTTCTGTAAATACTTTTAACTCTTTCAAATGAGTTCACCCAAATTGGTGACATTTCTAAAGGACATACCAGGTGTGCAAAAAAAAAATGCATACACATTTTAAGAGATGTCATTCTTCTTTATGGCTGAGCAAAATTATGAATTTTGCAGCAACTTGTATGGACTTGGAGTCTATAATACTGAGTGATCTATCACAGAAACAAAGAACAGAGTACCACATGTTCTCACTCATAAGCAGACCTTGAACAATTATCATATTACTATAGGAAAGGGATTGACAGTAATGGGAAACTGTCAAGGGAGACACCTCATCTACAAGGCTACCTGCATAATGAACATTTGTATACCTATCCCTGAATTTTACCTCACATCTTTAAAATAACTTTTTTTAAAAAGAAATGTTATTGATGAATTATTACCTTTAGTTCATTGTAATCAGAAGTATCTGGACACCGATGATAACCATTTTGAGTACTTCTTGTAATTACTAAAGTCAAACGTGACTTGCATTCATCTTTTGTTAACAGTATTTATTACTACAATTTTAATACAGTTTTCTCCTTTCTTAAAATGTGTATACACTTTTTTTGGTACCCTCTGTATTTATGTCAGCAGCTTTCAGGATGAATTTTACAAATTTCTCTTTAGGTCATTGACTTTCTAACACTGTATATTTAAAATAGCAAAAAATATTAGTGCAGAACTTTCTATATAATATACTTGAATATACTGAGCTTGGTAGGTGTATTATAATTGACTTCTTAAACCTGAATTATTTTCCTCAAATTCTTTTGTTTACATTGTCATTACAGCCAGTGATATGTTTCTTCTAAATTCTTACGCTTGATCCTACTTTTCTTTTTGAACGATTGATGCCCTCATTTCATGACTCTTCCTCCTCCTCTGAGGTCACTGACCTTTCTTGGTCCTCCTTCCACGTTTCTGATCATTCCTTCTTGGTCTCTCTCTTGTGTGTTCAAGCTTTTTTTTTTTCTTTTTTTTTGAGTTGGAGTCTCACTCTGTCACTCAGACTGGAGTGCAGTGGCCGCTCCCGGCCACCGCAGCCTCAACCTGCTGGGCTCCGGCTATCCTTCCGCCTCAACCTTCCAAGTAGCTGGAACTACAGGCGCGCACTACCACGCCCGGCTAATTTTTGATTTATTGTAGAAATGAGGTCTCGCCAAGTTGCCCAGACAGGTCTCGAACCCGCGGGCTCAGGCAATCCACTCACCTCAGCTTCCCAAAGGTGCTGGATTACAGGTTGAGCCACCGAGCCCAGTTTGTGTGTCCAATCTTAATCTAACACCTAGGTGAGGCAATTCCACAAACCTCCAATGTTGACGTTTTGTTTTTATTTACCTGTTTCCTGCTTCTGTGTTTATACCCCAATCTGATGGTATTGAACACCACTGCCTGTCAAAGTCTCCCAGATCAAACTTTTTGGAATTCACTTTCTAATCAGCCCATACAATTTTCACTTGTCGATAGCATCCTCATGGATGGCATCACATCACCCTCAACAAGCAAGGAAAATCTTTTTTTAATAAACTTCAGTCCTCTTTTCTAGCATTTTCTGTTTCTTGCAACCTCAATATTCTTTTCACCTCAACCAGAAACCTTGAAGTCATCTTTAAATTTTCCCTGCACCTCATTCCCTGAATCCGGCTGTCATTGTCACAAACTATTTCCTTATTTAAAGCATTTCCTTTCTCTTTATTCCCACACCAGCTGAATAACTGAAGACCTCATCACTACCCAGGATGCAGCTCCCAGCTGGTCTTTCTCTGCTCTCCCTGCCTCTCCATCATCCATTTTACCAAACAAAATGGATCCATAATCCCCAAACAGCCCTTTAAGCATGCTTGTCTCAATGTCAAGAGTATAATGTAGTTCCATATTTCCCATCTTCTACTTCCAATCTTGTATCGTCTTTTTCTTCCTATTTATCCAACCTGATTTCCAGCTAATTCCCACTATATGGTTTGTAACCCAGTAGTCCCCTCTTCCCAACTATTTTGTTTTGACTAATTTCACTATTGGTATCTCTGTTCATGCTGCCCGTCTATCCAGAAAGACACAATTCTTGTCTCCACCTCTTCAAATGCTATTCCTCCTTTGAAATCCGCCAATGTTCTGCCTTTGACTATGTCCACACACTCCCTTTTCTAATATTCCATCACATTGAAGTTTTAGCCACTTTCCCCCAACACTGATGCATAGTTAGGGTCACCTGAATGACTATTTTAAGCCAGGTCTCATAGGGTTGCTCCACACTAGTGAATTCACCATTACTCTGGTTGTGATCACCACATTTACATTTTCAGGAACTCAACTTTTTCTGATCACCCACAATCAAGCCCTGCTTAGCAGAAGAGAGAGAGGAAACTAAAGTAGGATAAATTAGTTCCAAGTCCAGCACAACAGCCCACAGCCATATGAGCCCAAGAAAGTCCCTCAAACTTTCCTAAGTCTTCAATTCCTCATGGCTAAAATTGGGGTATTAATATCAACTTTCCCTAACACACTACACTGTTGCAGAAATTAAATCAGATAATTTATGTAGCAGAACACTATGAAGCATTATACCAATGTACAGACTTATTACTATTTCATGATAACAAAATTCATGAGATGCTTTGTTTTAAGCCATAAAGTTAATTCAATAATTTATGAAGAGGAATAAGGATTCCTGCTGACTGGAGAGATGTGTGTGCTTTAGTGGTGAAACTTGGATTAAAGGATCTAAGGAACTGAGTAAATTATTGTAAGATTTTGGAAAAATAAACCTTAGGGGACTTGAGCGATCTTCAATGAAAGTTTGCAGTAATCCTTGATCCTCTGTTGGTTGTAGATCGGTGATGAAGACAGGGACTGCTTTCTGCAGACATCCAACTCCACCATGGCATGGAAATTGTGTTCACTTTGACAAGAGAAGGTTTTTTTTAAAAATGTGTATGCTAGCCATGCATTGGGAATCCAGTTATGGCTTATCACTGACAATTAACTCATAAAGATAATCTGGCTTATAATATGTTCAATTCTTCTAGCATCATACTGTCTCTGAGAATGAATTGATTCCTTTTATGCATCCCATTGTATGCTTATTTGTAGAATGTGAGAACAAGACTGCCCGAGAGAATACACTACTAGGTAATGCTCAGCCATTTACTGGTAGGTTACCTTAAGCAAGCCACCTCACACACTCTTGTGCCTAGCTTTTCCCATCTGTAAAATGGAGATAAGGATGTACTTACAACATAGGGTGCCTGGGAAATCGAACGAGTTAATGAATGCAATATAGCAAGTGCTCGATACATTTTGTATTGTTGCTTTAGCACCTATTTTATGATGATGTGTTGTAACCATTTCATCACATACCTGTCTACTCTGCCATGCTGTGAACATCTTCAGGATACAGATTTTGTATTATTCCTCTTTGTTAGCTTCTTAGCACCTTCCATAACATATTGTTCACTAAAAGTGTTCAATATATTTGATGAATAAATCCAGGGCTGTTTTATGTAGATGTCTTGCTTTCCCAGCTAATGGTAGAGAGTAAAATCTTTGTAAACCCTCCCTGAAGGAGGGAGGGTACTCTTTATTATGTCTCCCAAATAACAGGTATTTAATAAATATTGATAGCCAGGCTCGGTGGCTCAGCCTGTAATCCCGCACCTTTGGGAGGCTGAGGTGAGTGGATTGTCTGAGTCCATGGGTTCGAGACCTGCCTGGGCCTCATCTCTACAATAAATCAAAACATTAACCGGGCATGGTAGCGTGTGCCTGTAATTCCGGCTACTTGGAAGGCTGAGGCGGAAGGATTGCTGGAGCCCAGCAGGTCGAGGTTGCTGTGGCCGGGAGAGGCCACTGCACTCCAGCCTGGGTGATAGTGTGAGACTCCAACTCAAAAATAAATAAATAAATAAAGATTGATGATCAATTGATTGACTGATTGTATACAAAGTAACATCTAACATCACCATGAGATCTGAATAATGAAGTGTGTTGGCCAAAGATTCTTATCCCACGGTCTTCCTTATCTTCTCTGTTGCCATATGTCCTCATCTCCTGTAGTATGGATCCGGGAAAGCAATGACTACCACATAATCATGTTCAAAGCCAACTTTAGAAGCCTTACAAATCTCATCATGGATACAGGCACTTCTGAGATAACAAAATATTAATTGGTACTTCAGTAAGACTTAGGAAGAAACCAAGCAACACAAAGAATTCATAACCAAACACTCAACATGGCAGAAAACAAAGCTGTGCGAACAAGACCCTTTGTGCATTGTGTAAAAAAATTGCGATTTTTCAAAGGATATCACTCACTAATGCTGCATTTTCTTCAGAACAATGAAAAAAATCCTTTTCCCTACCAGCATCATGAGTAGTTATTGATGGTACCACACTGCAAAGCACAACGTTGTCACAAGACTATTATTTTCCTTATTTTTCATACACTAATTTTGATTCCACTTTTTCTCCAGAGAAGGGTTTGTGATCACGTGTTGGATAATTCCATTAAATCAGAATTTCAAGTCACCTACAATACTACATTATCTTTGACTCTCCAAGAGAAATGACTTTCACTCTATTTTTCCACTATTGTATTTTATAGTTACAAACTGTATTGTTTTTAATAACTAACTTACATGCATATTCTGCAAAATACAGCATATCTTCAATTAGGTTATGACAATATAGGCAGAAGTCTTATGTTAATCATCCCTGTAAATATCCAGGACCATGTCTGGCATATGGTAGGTATTTAATAAAAAGTTGTGGTGGGGCGTGGTGGCTCACGCCTGTAATCCCAGCACTTTGGGGTTCAAGACCAGACTGGACAACTTGGCGTATCCGTGTCTCTACAATACATCAAAAAACTAGCCAGGCAGAGTGGTGCACACCTGTAGTTCCAGCTACTTGGAAGGCTGAAGCGGAAGGATTGCCTGAGCCCAGCAGGTCAAGGCTGCGGTGGCTGTGAGCATGTCACTGCACTCCAGCCTGGGTGACAGAGTGAGACTCTGACTCAAAAAAGAAAAAAAGTTGTGAAATTACTTAATAAAAAAACAAGTGTATACTCACCAAATGTCAAGAATCTGGGAGTTTCAAACAAAATAAGAGAATTAGTACTTGCCTGCAAGCGGCTTACAATAAAGTTGAAAACCAATTATTCTCAATTCAAAGATAATAATATAAGACTTTGACTCTAGTTATAACAAGACCTGATACTGGAGTAGTTTTTGTACCATAAACAACTAGAATAATGCAAAAAATCACAGAGATAAGGGTGCTCCATATTTTTCTTCGTTCTATCCTGGAAGATAATTTCTTAGAAATAGCACAGCTACCTGGATCCCAAGCAGAGCACAATAGTCTGTTAAGCTGAAAAGATAAATGAGAGAGTTATAGAGACTGCAGAAATCTCCATGGAAGGAAACTAGAAACAATTGACTTGGGTTTGAGCTGGGTTCCACAAATCAATGTGGAAGTTTCCACGCGTCCTCTGCCAAAGTCTAGATATGCATACATAGGGTGAGACCATATGAGATGTGCCAACAAGTCACTGCTGCAGGATGGCGAGTGGAATAGAGACTCAGCAGTAATGGGAGACTTTGGTATGCTGTAAAAGCCGGAGTAGGCAGACTTTGTTCACACCATGGTTATCCCAGTGAGACACCAAAAACCCATGCCTTTGAAGTGAAATCTATACTGTAAAGTAAAAGCTATTCTAGAGTCAGCATAACAATACCTAAAAATGAGCATTGGTAAGATTTACGGAAAAGACAAAGTTTGCAGTTTAAGTTCTAACACATTTAGAGGGGCCTTTAAAATATGTTGAGCTTCCAGTAATTTACCCTAACAAAACTACAAACACACATGTGCAAGGCGATCATTCAGTAAAAAAAAGAAAATATTTCCTGATAAAAAATTTATGAGCATTTTAGAAGAATATAGTAGAACAAGTTTTCTTTAATGTAGTACCTACTGTCCAGTAAACAATAAACATTATTAGGTATGCAAAAAAGCAGAAAAGGGGAATCATATTTTCTTAATGTGCAGACAAAAAATTGACCCAAGATAATCCAGATGTTTGACTTAGCAGTCAATCTCTCTCCATATATATATATATACACATATATACATACATACATACAAGAGGGGCCTAAAAAAACAATTTATTTATAGATTATTGTGCATTTATTCTTACATGTTTAAACTTCAGTCACCTTCAAAGTACTCTCCGTTGGATGTAATACACCTATCAAGATGCATTTTTGATGCTCAAAACAGTTTTTGAACTAGTCAATTTTGATGCCTTTTAGTGCTTCTGCCATTTTGTGTTTCACCTCTTCCACATCTGCAAAACATTTCACTTTTTCATCCAGGGAAACAAAGAAAAAAAATCACTCAGGGAAAGATCAGGTGAATAGAGAGGGTCAGAAACAGAGGTCATGCCATTTGCGGTCAAAAACTGCTATACACTCAGCACAGTGTGGGCAGTTGCATTGTCATGGTAGAAGCAGCAGCCACATGTTTGACCCATGTTTCCTTCACAAATCATGATGCAAAACCTACAATAAAAACTTTGCTTGACCATTTGATCCAGGGAAACAAATTAAGAGTCTGCTACAAAGGGCCCGCCCTCCAAAAGATAACTGCCGTTTTGGGGAAGGCTCCCCTCACATATATTTAAATTTTTTCAATTTAATTTAAATAATTAAAAATATAATCTTAATGAATGAGTATCTGGAATCTCAAACAACAATGGAAATTGAATAATAATAAAGCAAAAAAAAATTTTAAAGTATAAAACTGAAAGAGAAAATTACCAGGTATACTTAACAGCAGATTGGAAGTGGCAGAAGAAAGGAAGAGTACACTTAAAGATAAATCAACAGAAATTAATCAATCCAAAGAAGAGAGAGAAAAAAGTGATGTTAAAAAATGAAAAGATATCAGTCATCTGTCAAATAATATCAAGTAATTTAGCATGTATGAAATTGAAGTCACAGAAAAAAAGGAAAATAAGATAAAAACATCTGAAGGCAAAAGAGTCACAAGTTGCACAACGAAAAAACCCCAGTAACTTAAATATCTATGAGGGATATACCCAGAGGAATTAATCACTCTATTAAAAAGATACCTGCACAGGCATGTTTATTGCAGCATTACTCACGGTAGCAAAACCACTCGTGCTGCCCATTGAAAAAGGATCGAACTTTTTAAATGTGGTACATATACATGATGGAATATTATGCAGTCATAAAGAAGAACAACATTATGAACTTCATAGCAACTTGGATGAACTTAGAGTCTATAATACTGAGTGATCTATCACAGAAACAAATAACTTAGTATCACATGTTTTCACTCATAAACGAACCTTGAACAATTATCGTTAGTACTATAAAAGAAGGATTGGAAGTAGTGAGAATCTGCTAGTGGAAGGTCAGGGAAGCGGGATTGGCAGTAGTGGGAATCGGCCGGGGTGCGGAGGGGAAACACACCACATCAACAAGGGTACCTGCATAATGATCATTTGTATACCTAACGCTGAATTGTACCCCATATCTTTATGTCAAAAAATTTTGGCCAGGTGCAGTGCTTCACACCTACAATTCCAGCACTTTGGGAGGCCAAGGTGAGAGAATTGCCTGAGCCCCCATGGGTGCGAGAGCAGCCTGGGCAACTTGGCAAGCCCTCATCTCTACAATAAATTAAAAATTAACTGAATGTAGTGATGCATACCTGTAGTTCCAGCTACTTGGAAGGCTGAGGTGGAAGGATCACTTGAGCCCAGATGATCGAGGCTGCAGTGGCCATGAGTGTGCCACTGCACTCCAGCCTGGGTGATAGATGAGACTCCAACTCAAAAAATAACAATAATAAAAAATAAATACTTAAGTAAATCAATATCTAAGAAGTTAAGAGAACTCCAAGCAGAATAAATACAAAGATAATCGCACCAGGGTAGAACATAACCAAATGGTGAAAACAAAAAGTAAATGGACAATCTTGAAATAACCCAAAAGTCCATAAATTCCATTGCATACAGGAGAACAGTTATAATGTTCAACTTCCCTTTTTAAAAAATGCAGGCTTGAGGAAATTAAAGTTATATCTTTAAAGTGCTGAATAAACAAAGGAAATTATCATGCAAAATTCATATAATTTTATGATATTTATATATCATGTACATTTTATATTCAACCAAATGCCATTTAAAAATAAGTATGAAATAAAGACATTTCAGATGAATAAAAAATTTTAAAAATTGTCAAGAGCAGGCATGTACTATGAGACACACTACAGCATGTTTTTCTAGAGGGAACAAAGTGATAATAAATGGAAAATGGTATTTAGAGGAAAGAATTTAATTCCTAAGGAAAAACATAAAACTTAAAGAAAAACTTTAAATAAACACTTAATAAATAATTATTGCAAGTTAGTGCAGAGAATTCCCACACACCTTTCACTTGACACACACAGGTTTTTATATTATTAGCATCTTGCATCCTTGTGGTATATTTGTCATAATTAACATTATTCTTGGACTAGTCTCAGTTATTATAACCTTAAATAGTTATTTACTCCTTTCTATGGTTTTCCGTCTTTTGGCATATTTACTAGTATACTATGAGGGGACCCCAAAACACCTGAAATATCTTTTGGAAGCGGGCCCCTTGTATTACACTTACTTTCCCTCAGTAAGTAAGTGTTCTAGGAACCCATAGTCATCAGTGTACCAACTCCCATTGTCAGAGGCTGCGTTCAGCTCCAGTTAATTTTTTTGTGGCATACAAGTGACTGATTTTTCTACCATGACAACTCACCTGCCCACACTGCACTGAGTGTTCAGAACTTTCTGACCAAAAACATCATGACCCCCATACCCCACCTTCCCTATTCACCAGCTCTCATCCTGAGCTACTGGGTTTTTTTCCCCCGGATGAAAAAGCTCTCAAGGGGAAAAGTTTTGTCCATGTAGGAGAGGTGAAACAAAAAACAGCAGAAGCACTAAAAGGCATCAAAACTGACAAGTTCAAAAACTGTTTTGATGACTGGAAAAAGCATCTTAACAGGCGCATTGCATCATACAGCTAGTACTTTGAAGGTGACTAAAGTTTGAACATGTACAAATAAATGCACATTCTTAAATAAATAAATCCTGGTTTTTTTGGTGGTGTGAGGGGTAGGGATTCTCCTGCATACACCTTTTGTGCTTCCTTTTTGAAGTTTTTGTTTGTTTTTATTCTTTGCATTTTAGTTGATAAATCTCCACTGACATATCTCCAGCTCACTGACTCTTTCCCATGCTATGCCTAATCTACTGATGAACCTATCAAAGGCATTCTTCTTTTCTATTTGTGTATTTTTGATGTCTTGTACTTCCTTTCAGTTATTTTCTTGAAGTTTTCATCTCTCTCATAGTTTTTACTATCTATCTAAACTGGCGTATTGTCTACTCTTTCCATTAGAAATCTTAACACATTAATCAAAGTTATTTTAAATTCCCATCTGATAATTTCAAAATCTTTGTCATATCTGAGTCTGCTTCTGGTGCTTGTTTTGTCTTCCGAGACTGTGGTTTTCCTTGCCTAATAATTTTCTGTTGAAAACTGAACATAATATATCAGTTAGTGGGAATTGGCTTACCTAAACTTTTAGTGTGAGGTCTGTGTCAAGTCTGGCTAGAAACTGAGCTGTATTTAGTGTTTTCTGGGGGGGAGGGGTGCAAGAGTCTTTAATGTTCTCTAATCTCTTTGTTTGCTCTTCTTCTTAATAGAATCTGTGTCTTTTGGTTCTCTCTATTGGAATCTACTGTTATGCTAGAAGTCTGTTGAAGTGGTGGAAAAGGTGGCATTCTATAATCTTGTGATTGAATCTCAGTTTTGTAGTGGGTTTGAGTCCCTGGGCTGAGAAACCCTGAGCATCATTTCTGGTATTGGACTTTTTTATTTCTCTTATGTGACACAGCAAAACTAAAAGAGGCCTTTACTGTCTAATTGCCCTTTCTTCATGTCAGATAAAACTCAGGTAAAGTGGTTTTCCTTGGAAGACAGGAATTTTTATGAAGAACTTTGTAGGTGTTTAAAAACAGAACGATTTCCTCCTTTTTTGCCTGAAAGAGAGAGGATTTTGTTGTGTGATCTTAGCTGTGAGACCCTGAAGGGAACACCAGAGGTAAAACCCATGAAAGGGTGACACCCTAAAACTAAGCCCCAAGAAGTGCTATCAAAATCAGAACACACTCAGACTCCAGCAATTCCTCAGAATTACCACATGTGTTCCCACCCATTTTTTCTCCAGTGGTTTCTACTTCAGTTTAGCTGATCTCAGCCATGATCATGTTCAATTCACTTGTCTTTGCTGATTTCAGAGTGGTGGCTTTCCCTATCACCCTAGCTCTCTAAAGGACCTAAGAAAAGTCATTAATTTTCAGTTTGTTTAGTTTTTTTTTCTCATTGTGAGGCTAGGAGAGTGATAACTTCCAAGCTCTTTACATATCAAAACTTAAACCAGAATTCATCAATTAATTTGTAACTAAGTTGCCAAACTAATTCAGTAGGTATACTTGTTTGGACAAACAACTAGATTCCTATATGAAAAGTAAATGAATATTAAACAAAACCTCATAACATATAAGAAAATTAAAGTAATTTAAAGTGGAACATAGACTGAAACATAAGAGGTAAAAATAGAAAATGTTTGGGAGAAACATACAATATTCACAATTCGATTCAGAAACTATTAGAAAAGACATAAAATACTCAACCTGTAAAAATATATTGAGGCTGGGCATGGTGGCTAATGCCTGTAATCCCAGCACTCTGGGAGGCAGAGGTGAGAGGATTGTCTGAGTCCAAGGGCTCGAAACCAGCCTGGGCAACTTGGCAAGACCTTATCTCTACAATAAATAAAAAATTAGCCAGGCGTGGTGGTGCACTCTTATGGTTCCAGCTACTTAGAAGGCTGAGGCAGAAGGTTATCCTGAGTTCAGCAGGTTGAAGCTGTGGTGGCCATGAGCATGCCTGGGCAACAGAATGAGACTCCGACTCAAAATACACACACACACACACACACACACACACACACACACACACACATATCGAAAAATTGGACTTTATTAATATTATAAATGTCTGGTCTTTAGAAGATAAATTATGTTTCAAAATGACAGGCTTTGAGGTATATATTTGTATATGTATTTGTAATACATTTACATACACATACATACAGAAAGAAAATTCAACAAAAGTAAGTAGGCAAAAACCTTGAACAAACACTTTATAAAACAAGATAAACAAATGGTCAATAGGCAAGTGAAAAACATGCTCAACATCATTAATTGATAGATAATGCAAATTAAACCATAATGAGATCTAACTTTATTCTCACTATAATAACAAAATTTTACGACAAAAATGATTGACAATATTAGGTGTTGACAAAGATTCTGAACAAGGGAACTATTATATATGAATGATGAGAATGTAAAATGCTACCACCACTTAGGGAAACAGTTTGAAAGCTTCCTACACATTTAAAAATATGGGCTAAGTGTGGTGGTTCAAGCCTGTCATCCCAACACATTGGGAGGCCTGAGCCCACGGTTCGAGAGCAGCCTGGGCAACTTGGCGAGACCTCATCGCTATAATAAATCAAAAAATTAGCTGGACATGGTAACGCACACCTGTAGTTCTGCCTACTTGGAAGACTGAGGCAGAAGGATGGCCTGAGTCCAGCAGGTCGACACTGGGGTGTCCATGAGCATGCCACTGCACTCCAGCCTGGGCAACAGAGGGAGACTTCAGTTCAAATGCCTCCCTTTTGATTCAGCAATTCCTTTCACATGTTTAATCAGGAGAAATGCAAACATTCTTTCAGAAAAAAAATTTTATATAAATGTTTACAGAAGCTTTATTCACAATAGATCGAAACTTAAAAGCAACCCAAACATCCATCACAAGTAAAACAAAAAGTGTATATTCATATAATGGATACTTAACAATTTGAAATGTACAGTCTGTTAAAAACACATCATAGACTATTCTCACAGACATAATGATAAGGAAAAGAATCAAGAATCTGAGAGATCGTAACGTGTGGTTTTATTTATTTGATGTTCTAAAGCTAGCATGACTAAGCTATTGTGGTGAAACCATACAAGATGTGATAGGGGAAGGGATAGATGATGAAGGGACAGAGTGACTTTGAACTTCAGAGATGATAGACTTGCTTCATATCTTGACTGCATTGTATTACACAGATGTAGACATTTGTCAGAATTCATGGGACTCTGCTTTAAAGATCTACTCATTTTATTGTAAATCACACTTTATTAAAGTTGACTTAAAATAGATTTTTACCCATTTTGTTCTCAGCTCTGCCTTGTAAATAGAGGGATGCCTAGCACATAATAGGGTCATTGGTAAACATCTGTCAAATGAATTAATGAATTAACAAATGCATGAATAGTTAAAACAACTGATTATAAAATAACATATTCTTCAATTTGGGACGAATTGTACAGACAGTAATTACCAGAGAAGGTCAAAGAAGGAAGAGCTTGCTAAGGGAATTTGCGGGGAAGTTAAGGTATTCTAACCGTACCTTGAAAGACACAATCATTATAAACAGGAAATGGTTCCTTCCTTGAGAAAAGGGACCAGCATTTGAGAAAAGGCATAAAGAAAGGAATGAACATGAGTATTCTTGGGATAATAACAAAAATGTATCTTGAGTTGAATGCTCTCTTTGTCATTGTAATAAATAATTTATCATCAGTAAGAATGGAATGCTGGATGGATTGAATTTATGAATGAATGGAATCAAGAATGCCTGTTATAATGTTCTATGACAATATAATAATCAGATGATATATTAGTCTACAAAACAAGAGATGAGAACCTAACTTGTAGTATTAGCAATAAAAATGAAAATCAAGAAATAAATTAGAAGTTGGTGGGAAATAGCACAAGGTTTTAAATTCAATTAAATCAATGAATGTTTCTACCACCTTAGTCCTCACAGTCAAATGTTTCCTTGTCAGTGGTTTCTACTTGGTCTCCTCCTTAGTTTTAACTTTTCTTTTCTTTTCTTTTCTTTTTTTTTTGAGTTACAGTCTCACTCTTGTCACCCAAGCTAGAGTACAGTGGCATGCTCAGGGCCACCACAGCCTAGACCTGCTAGGCTCAGGCAATCCTTCCATCTCAGCCTTCCAAGTAGTTGGAAGTACAGATGCATGCCACCACACCTGGCTAGTTTTTGCGATTTGTTGTAGAGACGAGGTCTCACCAAGTTTCCCAGGCTGATCTCAAATGTCCAGGCTCAGGCAATCCACTCACCTTGGCCTCCCAAAATGCTGGGATTACAGTCTGAGTCACTGCACCCAGCCTAGTTTTAGCCTTTCATTTATCTTCATCCCACACCAGCTCACATAAACTACAACCCCTATTCAAAACCTTCAAATGGTTTCCCATTGCTATAACAACTGGAATCCTAACTGTTTTCTATAGGTAGAGCCTTTATGATCTATACCTGACTCCCTCTCCAAACTCATTTTTCACCATTCTGCCTGAGCCCATATGATTTCGGAGATGGTCTTGCTGGAATGGGAATATGCTACTGCTTTCAATCTTTACAGTCTCTACCTAGAAGGTTTTTACTCAAACATTTCTGAGGCTTAACTATTTCATTCACGTTCAGTTCAAGCCAGGCTCGGTGGCTCAGCCTGTAATTCCGTGCCTTGGGAGGCTGAGGTGAGCGGATTGCCTGAGCCCGGGTGTTCAAAACCCGCCTGGTCAACTTGGTGAGACCTCATCTCTACAATAAAACAAAAAATTAGCCGGGTGTGGTATCACGCACCTGTAGTTCCAGCTGCTTGGAAGGTTGAGGTGGAAGGATCGCCGGAGCCCAGCAGGTCAAGGCTGCGGGGGTGGGAGCGGCCACTGCACTCCAGTCTGGGCGACAGAGACTGGAGTGAGAGACTCAAAAAAAAAAGGTCATTTCAAATGTTGCTCCCCCAGGGAAGACATACATAACCATTCCATCAAATATAGAATCCAAATTGATCCCTTCCTTCTCTCTCCTTACCCTGATTTATTTTTCACCATACTTCACATTTTCATGAAAGCATATTATTCATTATTTATTTGCTTGCTGATTGCTTGCTCTACCTCTACAATATCACAAGATCCTTGACATGAGGCTCTTGCTCACTAGTGATTCGCCAAAGTCTTTTGAGTAGATGAAAGAATCAGAGAAACCTACTTCCAACACTAATTAGCTGTGTGAAAGTAAAAAAGTTACTTAAACTTGTTAAGTCTCAAAATCATCATTCCTTTCATAGAGGTAAAAATAGACTGCTGCTACCCAGAGTTTTGTGAGAATTTATATGGAGAATATATTTAAGTGACTCAATAAAGTGTCAACCCAGAGTATGCAATGAATAAATGATAGTTCTCATATAGCTGTATGGACCAAGTGCATGCCAGTACCTTAAAAGATGACAAATGGTTAGGTTCTTCTATTTATAGTGTAGGATAGACAGACAGACAGATAGATAGATTAATGATAAATATTAAATATATAGATGATAGATAGATAGACAGACAATAGATATTCCCCCACAATGCTGAAAGCTTTTGAGTTCCCATCTGTGTAATACCCTAAGGCTCCAGAAAGCACACATGGAAGATTGCTAGCAGAGTTCCAGGGCATAAGGCTCCATGTTTTCATTTGTTTGATTTTTAAAACAGACTCAGCTCACATGCAGCATCTGTAGAACAACCATTTATAGAGCTTACAGTTATTGTGATTTCCTGAGGCAAACTAACCATAAACTTGTTTAAGAGAAAATGAGAAAAAATACCTCACCTTTCACGTCAGTTCAAGTTATTGGAGTTTTGGTTCTATCATGATTCCACGTATATAAAAATTCAATCTGAAGTGAAGACATTGACAGCACAGTTGGTGAATGTGCCACGAAGGGATAAAGCATCACATGATCCGTCCCAGGTGCACAATTCCAACATCTGAATTCAGGTCATACTAGGGGGTAGACAAGACTTATTTCCACCACAAGAGAAAAGCAAGTCTCTAGAATGGTTGTACTGGACCCTGGCATACATAATCTGTGTTCACTCTGCATTGTAAAAGCACTTCTTGTCTTCAGGAAATAACTTGGAAGACTGAGGAGCAAAGCTCATTTTATCACAACTTTATTATTTTTAAATATTTGTCTCAGCACCATATAAGTTGTCCCCAGGTCTCTGAAAACAGATTTTATGTGACCACAAGTCATTCAGAGGAATTTTATTCAGAAGTCCAACTAGGCTTCTCAGTGAGTTTCATCATCCTTATCCTAATCTGTTTTACACTCTTCTAGTGGAAAACGCTGTCCAAAATACAATCTTTTTCCAGCCAGTCCTTTTTACAGGCATTTACTGAGTTCTCCATTATTTATGGTTTGAAGCCAAAACCCCTGAGGTTGACATTCAAGGGCTTGAACTCTTCATGAGTTTTCTAGTCTTGCCTTCTACTACTTCCTGAACTCACTCCTTGCTAAGTATCATTTTCACATGGTTACTCTTCTGTCCCTGGACCTAAATCACCTCATTTTCCCTTATAGATCGGTCATTATACTCCTCTTTTTGTGTCCAAATATTTGCGAAATTCTTGACCACCCTGAAAATCTCATTTTTGCATTTTGCAGTCACTCTTTGTAACACCACATGTTTTGCATAGGACTTGTTGTTACCTGTGACATCATTTCAGTTCATTTTATTCACTTTATACATTTCTACTAGGTACTATGCTAGACACCGGAGCTTCAGTATTGAACAAAAACAGACTTGGTTGTTGATCTCATGGCGTTTTAGTTAGTGGGCCTTCAATATGATCGAAGTAAGAGCAGAAACAAATGTAAAGGTATAACCATAATCATGAATGAGAGGTATGAATGCTATGAGATCCTGTTACAGTACATTTGACCCAACAAGACCGTGAAGGGAGGCTTGTCTAAGAACATGACAATAAGAATAATGAAATCTAAAAATGACTCCAAGGTTACCAGATAAAGAGGGTAAGAGAGTTTCTGGCAAAGTGACTTGTGTTGGGAAGAAATAGGACAACAGGGACTGAAAGAAGTCAGGATTGAGAGAAAGAAGGGTGGTGTAGAGAAGGTTGAAGTTGGAAAGTTAGGTAGTGGTTAGGCCATAAATACCATTCCAGGCCAGTGATCTACAGATGTTTTAGTCTCAAGAAGACTTTACCCTTTAAAAGTTACTGAGAACTCCAAAAAGTACATGGTTATGTGCATTATATCTACCAATACTTATTGTATTAATTAAAACTGATAATTCTTAAAGACTTAGACCATTTGTGTTGCTATAAAAAATGCCACTGACTGAGTGATTTATAAACAATGTACACTCATCTCTCACAGTGCTGGAGGCTGGGAAGTCTTATATCAAGGTACTGGTGGATAGGGTATCTGGTAAAGGCCCCATCTCTGCTTCCAAGATGGCACCTTGAATGTTGCATCTTCCAGAGGAGATAAACACTGTGTTTTCACATAGTAGAAGGGATGGAAAGATACAAACCCACTTCCTCAAGCCCTTTTATAAGGGTCCTGATCCCATCCATCAAGGATCCACTGTCATAATTTAATCACCTTCTACAAACCCCACCTCTTAAGTTTCAACAAACGAATTTGGAAAACACATTCAGACCATAGCAGTATTAATTAATTAATGTGAAACAATAAAAATAAATGTATTACATGTTCATGTAAGTAACATAACTTTTTAATTTAAAAAACTATGTATTCCAAAGTAAAATAATAGTAGTGAGGAAAATGACACTGTTTCATTTTCACAAATGTTTCTAAGGGTTGTCCCTATGGAAGGCAAATGGATTCTCACATATTTCTGCATTTCTTCTGTTACTATATCAAGAGTCACATTGCAGGGAAAAACTTCAGTCTGTAGAGAGACATCAAGGCGAAAAAGTTCCAGTATTAGTAGGAAAACTGTTTTGACTTCACGAAATCGCTGAATAGGTCCCCAAATGACACTTGGAGAGTAGCAGTTGTGCATCATGTTAACTGATTTATGGTTTGTGCTGTGTGGAGAAAAGTTTACAAGAAAATAAGAGGAGATGTAGGAGATAGATGTGGTGTTTCACACCTCAAGAGAAGTTAGAAGATCCAGGTTTTAGTTAAGAGAGCTAATGGACAAAACTTGGTGGTAGATTTGGCATGAGAAGGAAGAAACATTTGGAAAGGATGGACTATAACTCTCTGGTTTGTACTACCAAATGGATAACTGTGTTTGTTACTGAAAGGGAAAATAAATAAATAGGGACAATTTGGGGAAGCATGATCAGAACTTAATTTGGCCAGATTGAAATGTCTTTGAGACATCTCAAAAAAAAAAAATGACAAGTAAGCAATTGGCCTTATGCACCTAGCGCACAGAACAGAAGTGTGACCCATGTCGTGGTGAATAGTGCGGTTATTAGTGGGTGGAATAGTAAGGTTATTGGTGAGTAGAAGTTTGCCTAGGAGAGAATGTAAAGAAAAAACAGTGTGGAACAAAGCCTGGAAGAATTTCTAAATGTATAGTTTGAAGGGAAGAAGCCACATTCGTAATGCAAAAAAGAGACAGGATAGCCACAGAGACAGAAGGAAAACTAAGAGAGTGTTCTATTAGGGAAAACTCAGGAAAATAAGGTTCCTGACAAAGATGGCATCCAAGTTAATATATCTTTTGTTCTCTAATGTTGTCATCTTGGATTGGATGCAGAGACACAGCATTCAATCATATGACAAAGGGACTAAATTCAAGTATAAACAAGTCCAAAAACTAAGCGTTCAGACCCTAGAAATGAATCATAGGTTAAAGTGTTACTTAATAGCTACATAGTCATTATGTGAGATTAGGTAATACAGGTAAGAGGAATGGTGGATTCTACACTCACTTAATCCTTAAAAAAAGCCACAGTGGGAAAATTGTATGAAAAGGTTTCATCTTTGATTAAGAGTAGAGGGTTTTCAGGACTCTACAGAGTCCAAGTTGCATGACCATTGCATTTCTACTTATGAAGTTAATATGTGTTAAGATCTTAAATGTGTTTAGAAATTATGATCCACTGCAAGCTCAAATGTTCCCCTCCTGAAATTCTGTTAGTAAGAAAGCTGTCTCAGAAAGCAAATGTATCAGTTTCTATGTAAGATGCTGACCATGGAAATTAATAAATTTAATGTAAGTTTTACTTCACAGTATTGATCAGACAGAGCAGGAAGCAAAAGAAAGTAAACAAAAGTGAGGAAACAAACAGTTGAGGATTTCTCTTTTGCATAGCTAAAGAAAATCACAGGGTAACATACTAGCTGACTTGGGGCCGCCAATATTTTAGCACATCTACCATGTGCCAAATTCCATGACAGTTACCTCAGATACAAATATGAAAAAGAGAACATTTATATGCTAGAGATAGGCATTTGTAAATGTATAATTCCGAAACAATGTGCTTAAGTGCCATGGTTTTTCTTAGTCTTTCTATTTTTTTTTTTTTTTGA
>NW_007246493.1:375894-408755 GCF_000164805.1 Carlito syrichta
AGAGATGAGGTCTCGCCAAGTTGCCCAGGTGGGTCTCGAACCCGCGGGCTCAGGCAATCCACTTACCTCATCCTCCCAAAGTGCAGGATTACAGGCTGAGCCACCGAGCCTGGCTAGTCTTTCTATTGATTGAAGGAAAAGGTACAAGGAGTTTAAATTTTCTAAGAGATAACAAGTATATTAAAAAGGTAGGGGAAAAACCTCTCTTGGAATTAGAAGAAATTAATAACAGCTTATAATTCAAACTATAGGACATTACAGTAAGGCTCATTTAGGTCCAGTAAAAATGACATCTAAGCTTCAAAGAAACCTATGTATTTTACCAACAAATTAAGTCAGTAGAAACAGAAATGAGGAAATGCCGCCTGTAGTTTTGATTTGGATGAATTGACAACCAAACAGGCAAATTAAACCAAACAGACTACTGGTGATAACTGTGACAGAAAGACAGAGGCAGTTATTTTTTAAAGCCAGAGGTATTTGTCACCAACTTGCCTTAGAAGTCATTCCAGACAGATTCTTTAAATAGTATTTTGGATAAGACACTGAAAGAAAAAAAAAAACAAAGTTAACTTAAATCTAATTAAGGGAATAACGTTTATGCAAAATACATCATTTCAGCCCTATGTAATTGCATTTTCTGATACCTGTCTACAAGTTGCTTTGTAAAGCACTTTAAAGAAAGAATTCACTTTTTGCTTAAATATACATATATATATTTATAGTGAAGATAAAAGTAATATTCATTCATTTTTAAAAAGATTTGTTGACTCTGTATTGTAATGTGCTAATTAATTATGGGATTGAAAGTAACTCAAATGCCACGTAGATTTATTCACTTCTTGGTGCTATTTACAAGAAATTAATGAAGACAACCTTTCACAGTGCAGCAGAATATTCTAATAAAGACATGTCACCAAGGATCTTGTTAATATGCTCAATATCAGAACTTAAGAAGGAATAAAATCAGAGTGCGTGTCAGAGGTATGCCTCTTAGGTATTCCTCTGGTCTTTTGCCAAGGATCAGGAAGAAATGTAATTTCTACCACATCGCTTTGGCCATCAGTTGCACAGACTTAATCCACTCCTATCATCTTACAGCATGGCACATTTCATAGTACCAGGAATACAGGAGGAGCTTACTAAATGTGGTGAACCTCAGTTGATTTAAAAAAGTAGCTAGGCCGGGAACAGTAGCTCAAGCCTGTAATTCTAGCATATTGGGTGGCTGAGGTGAGAGGATTGCCTGAGCTCATAGTTTCAAGAACAGCCTGGGCAACTTGGCAAGACCTCATCTCTACAATAAATCAAAGAATTAGCCAGTCATGGTAGCACATGCCTGTAGTTCTGGTTACTTGGAAGGCTGAGGCGGGAGGATTATTGGAGCACAGCAGGTCGATGCTGGGGTGGTTGTGCCATAGCACGGCAGCCTGGGCAATGGAGTGAGACTCCAACTCAAAAAATAAAACAAAAAAAAGAAACTAGATTGATGAACTTGAGTCTCTACCTAAAAATTTCAGTGCAAATTTGACCCATGATAAACCCTTCAAGACTTCAGCCTAGGGTGGGTAGGCAAACATTTAAAAATAATGGAATAAGATTAAAAGAAGATAACGACAGCATGTGCAAAGTGTGACCAGGATAAATGTGAGACCCACAAAATGAAGTGGGAAGAGGATCACCAACAAAGAACTTATTTAAGCTGTGTTTTAAACACTGAATAGACATTTGCCAAGAAAAGAAAGAGTAATCGAGGCATGCCAGGTTGGGAGACAAAGTAGTCAAAAACAGTACAGTGGAGGAGTATGATAGATTGTGAACGAACAATCACCTGACATTGCTCAAGGAAGACATTTGACTTGAGACTGAGAACCGAAGAAACTTTAAAAATTGATTATCAGTCATGACGGCAGGGAGTTGGGATGTTCCTTGCTATGCCCTCTCCCTTTTGCACTTCAGACACTACAACTGACCAGCATTAATGTTAAAATAGAGATCACAAGACTGAAAGAAAGGGCTTTTTGTGGCAATAAGCTAATTAATTATAAATGCGACCTACGGCCATGCCAGGCAAGAGTTAAGTCACGCACCCCACACTTCTTAAAGAATAAATCATATTCTCACTGCCATGGAGTTTTTCTTTTTCTCTAGCAGTGAAATAAGCAACGGCAATGAGCAATATTAAAACAAACTGCAACACATCACCACCAGTCACTGACCCCCGGTGCCTGTTCAACAAGTCATAACCACAGCTTGGTTGAACAAGAAGTTGATTTCAGTAACTTTTTCGTGATAAGAAGACCTTGGGCCATTAACTGATTCTAGTGGGGTTACAAAGGCTGAAAAGGCTTTTTTGACATATACGACCTAAGTGTAATGCATTTAATTGTTAAGTCTCCATCCCAAAGTGACCACGGGTCATATGTTACATGCACATTTGCTCAGGATACAGATGTCAAAACCTCCTTCATGCATGAATCTAGGCTCTTTCCATAACTTGTTGGATATGTGTATTTGACCAACGTGTTCAGCCTAAATTCCTATTTGACCCCTCCCTCCCTGGAAGTGCCTGTCTTGTAGTCTTCAACAGAGGTTGTGCTTCCTAGCTTGCACAATGGCTACCTTGCAGGCTCTAACCCTCTATAAAAAATAACTTCTCCTCTCCAAATATATGCATCTCATAATTTTTAAATGAACACATACAAAAGTACTTTGGGCTTTATGCATACTTTTGCAGAAGAAAGATTTTAAAACCAAATTTTATTTTTAACTCTATCATTTATGAAAGTTTCATTTATAAAAATAAATACAAATGAACAAGGAGTGAACTACCCAGTTACTGCCCTCCTCAACACCGAGGGGATAGAGAGGAAAATAAGGGGGAGAGTTAGGCAGTGCTGAGGAGACAGAATTGAGTAGTCCCATACTTTAGAAACAGCCACCCAGCAAAACAGCAAACACAAAACTTAAAAGCTGCCTTCCTGCAGGAGGGAAGGCGAGTCTTCTGTGGCCACCATCTATCCTGTCCCTCCTTTGCCCATCCAATACTACCTAACAGTCATCATCACAGGCTTCTTTGTATCTGTTTTTTTCTTTACAAATTATTTGACAGACATCCCACCTTAAGCCATTACTTACTCTCCATACTTCTGTATAAGCTCATCCTCCCTAAGGCTTAATTAAGACCTATACGCCAATGACTCCCAAATAGATATCCCCCTGAAAACTCACCTGAGATTCCAACTGGGTTTTTCTACTTGACTGTCTTCACATCTTAAATTCAAAATGTTAAAGTGATGGCATTAGAAAGGACAAACTCTCCCCGAGTTTGTCTTTCTTCTCTGTGTCTGAGATGGAGATAGAACCCAAATGCCCTGATTCATTTCTTTTTTTCCCCATTATTGAATGTGATGTATGCATTGACCCCAGTGAGTCTCTGTACTATGGGGAAAGCGTCCATCTAAACGCCTTAGGAAATACAGAGATAGGTAAGACACTTCAGAAAGGTTAGAATCAAGTACAGAGAATGAATATATACTAGAACACATGGTAAAATATAAAGGTACCATGAGAGCTATAAATAATGAACTAAGGGGTTTAAATGAGAGACAGTGTATGCTGTTTCATTTTGCTGTTGTAATTTCTTGAGATGTGATATGCGTTTGTGTGTTTCTTCATGATTGTAGCTATACTCGTATTTCCAGCCACATTTACTCTCACATGTCGAACATACAGTTGGCATGCACATAGCTCCTCATCAAAGTAAAGGTAGGAGTTAACTTTAGCATCATAGGTATGGTTTTGTGTAAATTTTTTTCTCAAAAAGGAGCAAGAGTTTATTAACTCTCCAAGTCTGAGAAAATACAGGGGAAGAGACAGGTACAGAGGGGCGGGGGTAATGCATTTTAAGCCCAGGGAGTTTGGAGTACCACAGAAACTACACAGCAGACCACGAGATGAGCTGTCTGATCTCACACTGCTGCAACACTTCAGCACAGCCTTGCATTCGTAAAATAACCTGCTTGTTTATGTCAACTGCAGTAACGATGAGAGAGTCAGTCTTTGAATTGCAGCATACACAATAGTTTTTTTCCATCTTCTCTGAGACTCCTCCAGGTTCAGAACTCATTAGAGAAGCAGAGAAAAACACAGAGCTAACTAGAGTGGAATGCATATCACTAGGAAACTTTTTAGTTAAGCTTATAGAGAGAACACCTATTAGGAAAGATGTAATCGTGTAAGATCCCTGAAGTCCTCTTACAGGCTATGAGTAATGATAATAAGGAACAAGAGTTCAGCAAGATCCACCGAGAATCTAAATCTTAAAAGGAATCTGATTGACATTTTCCTAGGTGATACCCTCTGATTCAGAAAAGGGAATAAAATTATGAGAATGAAAAAGCAACATCAGCCCTCCCTCCTCAGGTCCTCCATCGCGCTTGTACCTGCAAATTTCAAGCAGCATAAAATAATCCTACATTCATTTCCAGGGCAGTTAAAGAACTAGAGGGAAAATGCCCTGAGTCACGGTAAAAAGATTGAAAAATAAACTTCAAAAGAGAAATTATATGTAAGCACTATGAAAAATTATTTCTCATGACATCAATATGTGCAACACATTTATAAAAATAAAATGTAAGACTAAAAAAAAATCCAAGTGGTACCTTGGTATAAAGCAGGGCTTTTCAAACCTAAATGAGAATCTAAGTCACCCAAAGAGTTGTGAAAATGCAGATTCTGATTCAGTAGATCTGGGCTGGGACCTGGGTTTCCACATTTTTAGTGCACGTCCATGTGATGCTGAAGATTCTATGGACTCATGGACCACACTGTGAATAGCAAGGGGAAGGAAAGGGAAGAGCTGATGAGAGGTGGGTTGAACCCTCCCTCCTCTTCTCCCTACATACACACATACACGCACTACATTACTGGCAAATTTCATATGCCCAAAAATAGTTTCACTGAGAAATAATTCTTATGAAAATTTGGGTGTTTTGCACCTGTAATCCCAGCACTTGGGGAGGCTGAGGCAGGAGGGTGGCTTGAGCCTAGGAGTTCAAGATGCGCCTGGGCAATATAGCAAGACCTCATCTCTACAAAAAAATAGAAAGAGAGGAGAGAGAGAGAGGGAGGGAGAGAGGGAGGGAGAGAGGGAGGGAAGAAGGGAGGGAGGGAGGAAGGAAGGAAATACTTTATAAAGAAATGTATAAATACATTGTCACTGCTATTCTAATAAACAAAAACAGAAAATTATTTATCGTAAAGAAAAAGTCACTAAGGGCAATGTTGGTTAGTATATGAAGGTTTCTTTTTAGAATATTGAAATTAAATTGCTTTCCAACTCTGGAGACAACAGCTCTACATCTGTAGCAGTGGTTGTCAAACTTCATACCCATTAAAATCAGCCAAGAAACTTTTTAAAAACTACCATTGCCTGGGCCCCTTCATCTCATTCTGCAATCTGATGCAATGGGTCTGAAAGGAGACCCAGGCACAGAGCGATTTCTTTAAAAAAAATCCTTCAAACAATTCTGATGCATAGTGTTGAGAACTTGTCTCAAGGAATAATCATTGAGCAGAGCCAGCTAAAAAAGTCAGGGGACGTTGCCTGGACTGCTGCAGAAATGGAAAACATTCAAGAGGGGTGTCCGTGTCTAATATGTCTCTTCCCACTGAAGAAAAACTGGTTTTTCCATTGAAAAACATTCAAAGAAAGGGGAGCAGCTGGTGAAGGTGATAAGGCTTATCTCACTGCTGACTGTGAGAATCAAATGAGATAATATTTATAAAAGCACTCGAATGTCTGTTAAGTACTATAAAAATATGAAATGGTGTTGTTCCCAGATTCATCAAACATCTCTTATTACTAGGAAAGAATGAGTGTAACTGCTCAGAAGGACTCCTTTAAAGTAGTCTCCTTCAGAAATCACCTTTAACACAATGTCTTGTAAACTGATAAAAATTAATACATAAATCTGTGTGCGAGAATAACTAGGTCTCTGGATGTTGCCTGCATTTGTTGTTGCTGCTGATGCTAGTTTTTGGTTGTTTTTTTTTTTTTCTCTCCTTAAAGAGTACTCAGTGCTTTGTTGACTAAGTATTCTTGAAATTTCAGTTTTGAAACAAAAATGAGTTCTTGGCAGCCTCTTAAAAACAAAGAAAACTTTAAGTGGCTACAAATAAAAATAAAACCTTATAGACAAAGGGGTGTGTCACTCAGACAAACATTTAACGAGCTAATGTCAAAAATAAAAATCCAATAGATGAGAAGGCAAGTGCCCAAAGGAAGATTGTGAAAAGGAGGAGAGGCAGCATTCCCTGGTCTCTACCATAGCATAAAAAGACCACAGTCCTTTGCCCATTGCTCTCTAGGAAAACATCAAAGGCCCTTAATCATAAGATGATCTTGGACATAAAGTCTCTCAGTAATGTTGAGGACTCTGCAGCACTGATAATGGATGCAACATTGCTGAGATACAAACCAGTTAATGAATAGGGAGAATCTCCTTTGGGGAAAACCCAGAGGAAGTGATACGTGTAAATTACTGATGAGAAGGTGGACACTGGGGAGAAGCTGAGGTTTCTGGTTGGGTAACTGGGAAATCACTGTTTCCTTTAAGAGTGCAAGTTTAGAAGAGTGGATGGTATAGGTGGGCTTCTGATTCCTGGGATCTAAGAAATGAGCTGGAGGATGAAAAAATGAAGGCATTCAAGGATTTTAGCAGATAAGGAAAGAAGACAGACGGGAGTGGATTGAAAATGCAAGCAAGAGAGAAGATCATGAGTGAAAATCTCAAAGGATTTAGCTGATATGTCTCACGACATAAAGAGGTGGAATTCTACCTGGAAGGAGAGAAGTCAGAGCTGAGATTATATAAAGAGAGGAGTGCAAAAATACAGTCATTGGAAAATCAGAAGTGGGAAGAGAAAAATCAGAAGTAGCTCATGGCACTTAGTCCCATGCCTCCACCTAACTAACATGAATGATAAGGTTAGGCTTGGTCCTTTGAGGAGAGTTATGAATGCATGTAACACAGGAAGAGAAGTGAAGTGTTGGTTACTACAGGGTTGTAAGCTAATCGAAGCCAGAAATCATACCTTATTCGTTCCTGGGTTCCTGATGCTATGTAAAACATCTTTTACTGAAAGCCTGTAATAGGCTGTGCTTTCGTTCCCGTTGCCAGAAGAGTAAGTTCTTCACATTTATGGAGGAAGAGCATGAGAAGTTTCAATGTGAGGAGTCTGATTACGTCATTCTTCTCTCTACAGGATCATGTCTAAACTCTTTAGCATGGCACACGTTATCTCTTATGATCTGGTCACAGTCTAACCTTCTAGCCTCCCTTCCTGCATTTTTCCCAGGCCTGTTCTTCTAACCCAGCTAAATTGTTCTCTATTCCTGTAATAGGCTGTGCTTTGAACTTGTAAGTCTTTTTATATACAGACCATCCCATCTGGATGGTACACCAGGTAAGATGTGGTATCATCTTACCTCCAACTACAACTTTTAAGCCTCTGATTAAACGCCTCCTTCTTTTGGTGACTTTGCTGTTCTCATTACAGAATGATAATCTGACTTCTCTAGGTTCCTTTGGCACTGTATTCATACCTTCTTTATAGCATTGACCACATTGTATTTTTATTACTTGTTAGCACGTCCAAAGTAACTCACGATCGGGGACAATGGTTTATACAACTGTAAACACTCAGGCTCTTTCATGACAATGCCTGGAACATATCAGGCCCAAAATATGCTTTTACTATATGAATGAATTGATCAGCCTGTCTAATCAAGTGTCTTTCTACCAATGTTATTATACTGAGCAAGATTTGAATAATTGATATATATAGTAAGATCGTAATTTAAAATATTTTACAAATTTATTAGGAAACGTCCTTCTCTACGTTGTGCTAACATGAGTAAGGTTTGTCTCAGCAACCATACCTAAGAAGGATCAAGGTATCACTTCAGTTGGAAAAATATGTGAAATGTACTTATAACTCTGTCCAGATGTTAAGGCAATTTTCTTCACATGGAGAAACAACATTAGCAAAAGGGTGGACAGGCAGCTCCAAACTCCCCTCAGTCCACGGAAGCACCACAACCTAGCAAGAACTATTAGAACCAACTTTGTCTGAACACTGGAAAATAGTCAAAACTTTATAGTAACCAAGCGAACGCTGAGTCAAGAAAAAGACAACCAGAAAACAGAAAAAAAGATTTGTGGTATTTTTATTTGTCCTAGTCCAAACTCCTCTTCAACTTGACAGCCATTTTGAAGACAACAACTTGCATGCCCAGTGTGATAACCTGGAGCCTGATTCCAGAGGGAGCAAAGCAAATCTTAATCAAAATGATTGTGTTTGACTGTTCTAACCTGTATGGAGTTCCCTGAAGCACCAATTTAAGAACTAACAGACTCACTGAAGGTGGAAAAGTGGCAGGCATTGCTTGAAAACCTTACAAGATGAAATTTAAAAATCACAGCCACCTAGGGTAAAAGTAAGCTCAAGATATACAATGTCTCATACACAGGGCAGAATGAAACCTGAAGACCTGAGAAGTCCCTAAGCCTTCTTTGACTGACCTCTTCGTTCAGTCTAAGCAGTAAGTAAAGGCTGAGTCACAGATGTGGAGGCCTGGCTAAGAGTTGTGGAAGTGCCACAGCACAGAGTCAATCCATAAAACCACAGTAGGTGCTTTTTTGTTTGCTCTATTTTGTTTTAACTACTAGTATCAAGCAAATTCTGTCAAAACACTAGCTGAATATAAGCTAAAGGAACAGAGACTTCATTGAGTGCACATGACAAGGAATGCAGTCATTGCAAAAATAGTTGGAAACAGTAACTAAACAGATGCTTGTCACCTACTGCAAGCAAGAATAGCAAACTCTGAGGTAGGTGGAAAATTTTATTTTCAGAGTAACTATATCATGATATTCAGCTGTCTAGTTTTTCCTTAAGCCTAATGATCCCTCTTGACCAGCGAAACACTCTCCTGGCAAGGGAATTCCAGAGCAGGTTTTTGACTTTGCTGGAGTCCCACCATGCTTTGTTCCCTGAACTGACGCAAATGATCACACCGTATGTTTTAAACTTATGAATATGTGACTCGAAGAGACTTGATCATATACCTATATTCAAGTGTTTTAAAATTAAATAAAACACAGTTGGCTACTATAGTTAATCCCTTCCTTTATTTAAAAAGGAAAAGAACAAATCTCTCTATTTTGAACAAATTTCTAATGATACATACCTCTCAGACAGGTTAATTCCATCTGAAAATTTGAATTACCCTTTGGTAATTGACATAATAAAAGAAAAGTAAAAGACACACAAATATGTGTCATATTATAATATGTGTGTATATATGTATATATACATATAAATACACACATATCTGTTACATATTGATTTAAAAAGTAGAATAGCAAAGCTAAGCGATAAAAACAAACAACAGCTATACCTAAGTGGTTTAGAAAGTTTTTGGCAATAAATTCTGTGGTAATAATCCAGAGCTTTCATTCTGGTACTCACTTTTCTTGCCTTTTGCCTTAATTTAAAAGTCCTAAATGAGAGATTGGGCCAGGATGGTTTGGGTAGAACCAGAGAAGCAAGTGGGTGCAAAAAAGAGAAAGTGATTGAAAAACTGCTGAGGATGGAAACCAGCACATCCTTTTCAAGTGGAAATGGGGCTTGACACAGAGTGAGGTAAAACCCACTGGAGAGAACACACTGCATGCAAAAATAAAGAACATAGTTGGCAAGTAGACAGAGTGACTCACCTGATCCTGGATTTTTCTAGCAAATAGTATTTCTAAATCAGGCGTCTTTTGTTATGAGTGTCAAGAGAATACAAAAACAGTCTAAAACCACCAAAGGAAATCATTGATTCAAAAAGAAGAAATGAAAACCCACTGGTAATAATCCTCAGAGCAAGTCAACCTCAAAAGTATTTGGCAGCATGCACAGAATGTGACTCAGTTCCTTAGGGAGATTCATGCCCAGCCAAAGACTTGTCCCAGAATTGCATTATCGTTAGCAAATTCTCTTCAGCTGGGAGGACTTCTGTATAGTACTGAGGTCACCTTTATAAACTTTATCCTGCCTAAAAAACAAACGTCTGAACACTGAAAAGCTACTCTGGCTCTTCGATCATGACTTTGGAAGGTTTCCCTGATACTCAACTCAGCAACTTCCCAATGTTTCACATTTCTTTGGTTTTGCCTGTCCTTGTTACCCAAGGGTGCCTGGGCAAAGTTTAAATAATCACCTAGTCTCAATCCACTGAACAAGAGAAAAATTAGAGTCTTTATAGTACTGATGTGACTTCAAGACAATTTAGGAGAGTATAACACTTTGAGGTTTTCAGCTGAACATTGCCTCATACTTTCATCCAGATCTTTACAGTAGAATGAAGGTTTTCCGGTTTTAATATATATGTGTGTGTAAATTTAAGTTACAGCCTTCCCTTCCCCATCCTTTTGTCCATTATACCTGAACAGAAAAAAAAAATTCTGCAGGGTAATTGAGGGAGTATGTAGGAGAACAAGTCACAAAAGAAAGAATACTTACATGGAGCTTTTTATAACACAGACAAAGAGTCCTACAGTTTGTGCTAGGACTGCCTTGCTGTCATAGTTAATTCCATTGGAAAGCATTTATGAGTGCATTCCATAATTCCAGTATATTGGTGAAGACAGGCAAGCCAGCACCAAGGAAAAAAGGAGCAAAGAAGGAAATGTTTCTTCATTGTCTGCTAAAAAGAAAGACAGGCAGTTAAGCCAATTGCAATTTATTCTGCAGATATTAACTTTCTCATTCCTTTCAGATGGTTCTAAATTTGACTTCAGGAAGGATATTTTGATTTACCCAAATTAGTGAATTTCTGTTCACTGGTCCAAATTTTGGGAATATAAAATTTACCATAAATAATTCATTGCTCAGCAACCATTACTTACTCTTGATTGTCTAGACTAGACCAAGCGTTCTTCCTTCTTCCATCATGAGCGACCTGCACCCAAATTTGGCTTCCTAGGACCTTGATGTTCCCTCTGTACAGTGCAGCTGACTTTCTTGACAACAAATGGCAGATAACCCAACTTATCTGGTGCCTCATTTATCGAATAATCTTTCCACTGATAAAACTGTTCTAATGAGAAGGTACATGTGTAAAGACACTCCCCTAGAATGCCAACTAAAATAAAGGGTTAAGTCAGTGGGTCTGGGAATGTTCAAACCCTGCACATTCCAGAGAAAATTCTGGCCTTGGGTTCTAGAAGGTAACTTCTAAACCCTTGGAATATCTTGCCCAATAAGAGAATCTTTACCTGGAGCCTGGATCACACCAATTTGTCTATGTTAGCAATGTGATTTATGAGAGGTCCTTGAGTCACAGGGTATCAGTTTGATCTCTGGGGGAGTTGAAGACCAAGTCACTAAGGTCAGCTTCAAGGACTTGCCATGCCTACGTCATCAACCCTCAATAGAAGCCCTGGATACCAAGGATTGAGTGAGTTTCCCTGGTTAACAATATTCCACATGTGTTGCCACATATAGTTGGGAGGATGAAGTAGTGTCTGCACAACTCCACTGGGAGAAGTGACTGCAAGCTCATGCCAGTCTCCCTGAACTCTGCCCTGTTGCTGACTTGAATCTGTATCCTTTCACTATAATAAACCATAATCACTGCATTTCTGAGTTCCGTGAATACTTCTAGCAAACCACTGAGCCTGAGTGTTGTCTTGGGGATGCAGACCACACTCTCCCACTGCAGTGAGTCCAGCAGAGTCTCTTGGACCCAACATACTCCTTCAAGAGGACAGCAGGAAAATTGAGAGACCCACATCTTCTCTTCTTCATGGCCCTTGGCTCAGAAGTTCCTCCTGTGAAATCTTTTCCCCACCACACTCCAAATGGTCTGGTGCTGTGGAATTCATTTACAGTAGGCACAGAAACCATGAGTTATTACTCATTATATCACACATTATTAAGAAATTTATAAACAAAAATAAAAGGAAGTCTATGATTTTTCCTTTTGAAAGTTTTAATTTGAAAATTTAACCAGGCACAATGGCTCATGCCTATAATCCCAACCTTTTGGGAGGCAGAGGTGAGAGGATTGCCTGAGCCCAGGGGTTGAAGGCCAGCCTGAGCAACTTGACCAGACCACAACTCTACTATAAATAAATAAATAAATAAATAAATAAATAAATTACCCAGGCATGGTGGTGTACACCTGTAGTTCCAGCTACTTGGAATGCTGAGGCAGATTGCCTGAACCCAGCAGGTCGAGGCTGCAGTGGCTGTGAGCATGCCACTGCACTCTAGCCTGGGTGACAGAGTAAGACTCCAACTCAAAAAAGAAAAGCAAAAAGTTGAACCTGTAACCAAATTAAGTTGTATGTCTTTTAGGATTCCAGTATCATTGAGTTACATGTGCAATCTCATTTTTGTTACTAGTACCAAATCTTCAGAACAATTGTTAGTAGAAAATGCATACAAATACCAAGTAAATAGAAACTCAAATCTAAGTTGTAAAGATTCATACAACTGCAGTATTTAGTGAGACCAAAATTATAACACATAAAGAACGTTGGCTACCTATCTGTGTCAATATGCCAAAATGATGCATAGATAATTTGGGACAGTAGAGGAGGCAATTGTTACCAGAATAGCCAATTTATAAACTCTGTAAAGTGTCTTTGCCTTCAATCCTATCTTTTTTCTTTGTCTCACATCCTTAGTACCCAACTACCACTCCACCTTCCAGCCTTCTAAGCATTCATTCACATGCACTGGGCGTTGCACACACACACCAGACTCAATGTTCTCAAGTACAGGTGGGTACCATACCCAGCACATTGGTGGCATTCAGCATTGGTTAAACAAATAACACAGTATTCTTAATTTCCCATTATATAAGCATGCCCTTCATGGTGACATTTCCTTTGCAACTCAGGATTCAAGGTTCTGATCAACTTACTACAGATCTCCTTGTCCAGTTTTGACCATTTAAAGCAGGACAAATGAGTAAACTTTGTGGTTTCTTCCAGGACCCAATCTTTTTGCAACTTATGTATCAAAATAGACTGCTCACATAATTTCCATGTCAAGACTAAAAAAAAGAAAAGAGAAAGGATCTAGCTTTTGTCACGAGTTGGAATGAGATATTTATTTAGTGAATGCAGGAGCAACAGACAACTGAGGTAATTTGCACCTAACATAATAAAACCTGTGTTTCTTTTATTGCAAAGATTGCTGTTGGTGTTCTAAATAAATCCTCCAGAAAAATCTCTTCTTCCTGTGATACTGTTTTTTTTTTTAATAACTTCATGACACCACATTCTGTCCTATATGAAAATTGTTCATGGTAGTTAATCTCTTCTAATGGACCGCAAATTTCTCAGGAGTGGTGACCTCATTTCTACATGATCCTAGAACAGATGTAACAGTCCTTAGAAGATGATAGTTGCTCAACAAATAGTGGTTAAATATACAAATAAATAATTGGCTCCTAAAGAAACCCTGCTCCCTGGATTTACAGTGTGTGTGTTTGTGTGTCTGTGTCTGTTTTCTCTGTTCCCTGTATAAAATCTCAGGTTAAATATAACTGAGAGTCAAAGTGAAGCTTTGGGATATGGATACATTCTGCATCACGGTTCTTTGTCAGTAAATGAAACTATCACCTGGCACTGTTCAGTACACGGAGTCATCATCACCTCCAGCAGGTACCAAACCCTTCTGCAGACACCCGCCACCTCCTCCCTCCCGGTCACCTTGTAATCACCTTGCAGTCTTTCACTGACGCCCAAACTTCTGGATCAGAGCCTGCCATCTGGAAGTCTGCCCTCCCCCAGTGCACTCTTTATACCGGGCTGCTGATTGGTGGCTAATTAGTGACATTGACTAGAACAAAATGTCCTCTTCATCATCATTTAACTATAAATGCTCCCTCCCAACAACAATAATTGCCAAACACCCTTCATTCCAAACTTATCTATTTCTCAGTTTAAGAATATGTTACTTGCACATTAAGAATAGATGTTGTTGGAGGTTTAGCTAGAGAAACACTCTTTCTCTAAGTTTTTAGAGATTGTATTTTTAAAAGGAGACATTAAAAGAGCAAACAGAATCACTGAATGCTTAAGGTCAGGGCTGGGATGTTCCAGACTTGCCAGCCAGGCCCAGCCAGCTGCCCCTGACTTTCCACACACCAGCAAGTTCCCCTCATAAAAGGTTTACAGCTCAGGCCAGGCTGGTTTCAGACAGAGTTAAACCAACACCACACAGGAAAGTGAAGGGAAAACAGTGTGAGATCAATTAAAACAAATTGGTAATGAAAGCAACAGCTGGGTGTCAGCATGTTCCTCTCTGTTATTGGCATAGTCGACAGGGTGATTTTTAGAGAAACCGGTGCCATATGAAGGAAAGGAGAGACCAACGCCCAAGCAGGGCAGCACAGGCCTGGAACTCACCCAAGACTCTCCTGTCCACTCATCCCAGAAGGCCACCTGTGCTAATGGAAACCTGAGCAAGAAACCATTCTCTCTTATGAAACCTCCATCTGAGCCATCTCCACTGGGAATAACATCCTTTGTCCCTTAATGCTGAGCTCAGAGCTCATTTGGAAAATGAGGTTATGACAATGGAGAATAGCCATGAACATCCCTGGGTCATCAGATGTCCTGGGTTCTGGGTCCAGTCTGTCACCAAGGCCTTGGTCCCTATTACATCCCAAACACCTTCTCTATAAAGAGAGGAGTAGACAGTCGTCCCTTGGTAACTTTAGGAAGTTGATTTCAGGACCTCTCATGGACCTATAATCTGTGAATGTTCAAGTCTCTCATGTAAAATGGTATAGTGTTTGCATAAATTTGCATATAACCCATATACAACCTTCCATATACTTTAAATCATCTCTAGATGAATTACAATACTGAATACAGTGTAAATGTCATGCAAATAGTTGTTACACTGTATTATTTAGGAAGTAATGACAAGGAAAAAAAAGTATGTACATTGTCAGTAACAGATGTCATTTTCTTTTTTTTTTTTTTGAGTTGGAGTCTCACTCTGTCGCCCAGACTGAGTGCAGTAGCCGCTCCCAGCCACCGCAGCCTCGAGCTGCTGGGCTCCAGCGATCCTTCCACCTTAGCATTCCGAGTAGCCAGAATTACAGGCATGTGCTACCACACCCGGCTGATTTTTTTATTTATTGTAGAGATGAGGTCTCACTGCCCAGGCGGGTCTCAAACCCGCGGGCTCAGGCAATCCACTCACCTCAGCCTCCCAAAGGCGCGGGATTACAGGCTGAGCCACTGAGCCCAGCTGTCATTTTCTTTTAAATGTTTTCAATCCAAGGTTGCTTGAATCCACGGGTGCAGAATCCACATATACAGAGAGCCAACTCTGCCATGTTCTTTTGCCTACATTACCTGGGTATCTTGAAGAGAAAGGATGTATGAAGATAGTCTGAGAACTGCAAACACTATCCATCAAATAAGGAACTCTTCTTAAATGACTGACTGGAGCATTTCTGGAAAGCAGTGTCATATCTGTTCCAGAGCAGGTAGTGAGGAGTCTAATATGGGACACTTGTGTCTTCCTATAGCACAGGCTAAACCCAGGACTCTATGACTGCTAAGAAACTGTAGGTCAGATGTAATGTCCCATGTTGATTTTGAGTGCCTTTGTGCCAGATCTTTTAATCATTTCATCAGTATCAAGTCTCTGAATTAGGTATTATTATTATTTCATTTTAAGGATAAAGAAATGAAGGCTCAGAGAGGTTGAATAAGTTGCACAACTATTCTGTTGAAGACCACGGAGCCTTTGCTTCTAAGCACGATACACATCTCCACCTTACATTTTCCCCATTGTACAGCAACACAATGTTGAAATGGGATCAAACCGCAGAGGCTAAAGGCAAAATAATATGTGTCAAGGTACCAAATATGAACCACTTACCAATATCAAACCTGAGGTGATTTGGGTTTCCATCCAAGAAGACAGATTGTTGGGAATGCGGTACCAGATACCAGATACTGAGCAAACAAGCACAGGTGACTAGTTCAAGAAGATACTTCGACCCACTCCTTCCTAAAAAGTGTGTCTTTTCTAGAGAAGGGGGGTTTATACAACTTAGAAAAGCATCCCATGAGAGAGCATCAGCCATGAGTAATTAGCAAGCCTAGGAGGACAATCGACCCATTCAAAAGAGCATCACTTCGAAAAAATGTCCTCTACCACATGTTTCTCCTCCAGCTCCTTGTTCTCATCTTGCTGGAGTCAGAGGCTATCTACTGAGAAGGACTAGACAAGGAGAAGTGAGAGGCGATGATGATAGGAAAGGGGAAGCATTCCATCACTGTGATCTCCAGCTGCAGGAAGGGAAGTGTGTGAACTTAGTATTAGGCAAGGAATTTTTATGACACTGGAGGATTTACTTTATTCAATATTCTTGTGACCAACTGTGACCTAAGGATTTTCTTTTTAATCTACTGTATCCAGAAAGCTGGAAAAACTGGAAACTTGCCACGTATCATTAAATGCCAGGAGAAAACTAGACCCCTGAGGGAATTTGGAGTGAAAGAATAGAAAAAAATAAATTGCTTCATGAACAACTTCTTTCTTTTAAATATACAATTATACTTCACTGCCCCTAGAGTTGAGTGGAAAAATGGCTACAGTTTAAGAAATATTGTCCATGCAGACATAGAGTATGGCTTGAAACAGGTGATTTAGAGGGAGAATATTTCAGAGAAGAAAAGGATGATCAGGAAGAATCTTCTATAGATGTTAATATACATCTACCTAGGGCTAGTTCTCTGAATTTTGTGGTTCAACCGCCAATCTGCAGCTCTGTCAAGACAGCCAGCCTGCCTGGTGCTTCCTGAGAGGCCAAGTGCCCTCAGAGTCCCTCTCTGCTTCCTTTCTCTTTTCCCTTCTCCCTCCTGTCCTTTGGAGAGTGAAGCCTACTTCTGTGGGATGTCAAGTGGAAAATGAACCATGGAATCATTTCCTCAGCCAAGAATATGTTCTTATAGACCTGTAGAGTCATGCATCAAAGACTGCAACAATTGCAGATTTACACGTAAAAAGAAAACTAAGCACAAAAAAGCCCAATGCTAGTTTGGTGGAGGGTGATGGGAATCTATGCAGCAGACTAGTCAACATTTGCTGGTCTCCTTACTCTACCAGGAAATGAGAAGTAGGCATTTTGCATGCAAGAAAAGGGGGAAACAGTAAAATTTATTTATGGAAGGTGAAATTATACATACATATGTATGTATATGCATATTCTGGGGTGCCAAAGAAAGTATACACATTTTAAGAGAGGTTATCTATGTATTACTTCTAGTTCACCATAACCAGAAGTGTCTGGATGCTGATAGTAACCACTCTGAGCTCCTCTTGGAGTTGCAGAAGTCAAACATGACTTGTATTCACCTTTTGTTATCAGTATATATTGAGTATTACAATTTTAATACAGGTTTTTTCCTTTCTTAAAATGTATATACATTTTTGACACCCTCTGTATATGCCCTAGGCAACTTCAGCTATGGGTTAACACAGAAGTAAAAGAATTAGTTCAAATGTATAATTTAGGTGCATAACTGTTCATTTCCTCCCATATAGGCAACCCAATAGTCAAATAACCGGTGATTACAAAAAACATAATTTTAGTAATTAAATCACTGAGATTATAAAGCCTGATGAATATTAAGAGGCATAATCACCCTTAACAATTTGTCCGCTATTGTCCTTGGAACCCAAGCCCTGGCAGGAGCCAGGTGACAGATACTTTCAAACCTCCTTCCAGATTTTCTTCAGAACATGACTTTCTACTGATTTAGTTCTTATAGCAGAGAATCAACAATTCTCCAAAATGGGAATAAAAAACTACACTTGTTAGCATCTTCATTGTGCATGTATTATCCATCATTTATTTCTGAAAGCATTCTATGAGGTGGGCAATATTATCCCCATTTTACAGATAAGAACACTGGTGCTCAGGGAGACTGTATCATGCCCCGTAGTGGCCAAGCTGAAATCAGAGCACAGGACTCTTGAAAGCCATTGCCGAACACTTCACCAGCACATTCTGAATGTCTTACTCTCACTTCATAATTAAATGTAGTCCTATCTTCAACTCAGTGAAGGAGCTAGCCTCTTTGTCCCTTACTTTTTGTCACTCTAGTGCTTCACCTCTGTCATTGGGGGCAATGCCATTATCAATGGTGGTGTTGAATGTCAGAATCCTTGAAGCCAGTCCTAGCAGGAATGACTTCATGAGTATGCAGCCTGTGCATCCCCATCAGGTCCCACGTTCAAAAGGGCTCTGTGCTTGGTTTAATCTCCTGCCGTAGCCATCTTGAAATTCTTAATAATTTTTTGTCTTTGAACTTGTGTCCTGTAAGTGAATCCCAGTGGGGTGGAAGGACATGATGATGAGCAAAGGAGATAAGTGTGCCATGCTCACCTGGCCTGTTCCTTGCTATCTATTTGCTTAAAGCACTGGAGATGCCCCAAGAACACAGAATTCATAGCATATGGGAGACTCATAGCATACAGGAGTTCAACCAGACAAAACAAGCACTGTGTTCTCAATGTTTGTGTCCCCCTCCCCAAAATTCATATGTGGAAACCTAATCTCAACAGGATGGTAGTAAGAGGTAGAGTCTTTGGAAGGTGATTAGACCATGAGAGTTGGATACTCATGGGATGAGTAACCTTATAAGAGAGGTCCAGGAGAGATCACTTGCCACTTCTGCCACTTAGAACACAGCCAGAAAGCACCATTTATGAATAAGGAAAGGGACTGTTACCAGACACTGAACCGGCTGGGTCCTTGACCTTGTACTTCCAGCTTCTAGAACTGTGAAAAATAAATTTCTATTGCCTACAGACTGCCCGGTCGATGATATTTTGTTATAGCAACCTGAACACACTAAGACAGCAAGTACACAATGAGCATGACTAAGTAAGCAAAGATACTCTTAGCCCAGAGGCTATGCTTTCAGTTACAACCAGAACTTCTCTCAAACCAGAAAGAAGACAAAAGGATTCTAAGAGATACAGTGACCAAGGACACCTATCCTATCCTTCCTCACTCCTGTTCCTTATCTAAAGTTTATTTATTTTTCCGTTCTTTCTTACACATCTGCAAGCCAAGGATAGAGTGTGTTAGTAGAACGTACGTGTACTAAGTAAAACAAAAAAGGACGGAGTCACTTTTTGGCAGCATTTCTTCTGTTTTGGTGAGAAAAATGTATATATATATGCATGGACTAAAAAATATGAACTGTGCAATTTCAGCAATGCCACATATAACTTCAATGCTTTTATATTTGCATTAAAATGGGCATGTGTCATATAAAGATGAATGGTAAGGTTCATGTTAATTGTTTAAAATGTTATTTTTCTGGTCTGGCATGGAATCTCCAGCTTGCAGAGTGGTAGTGACAGGAGCTTATAGGGTTTCCCAAGGCTACGGGGAGGGGTACAACCAGTGGGGGACAGGGGGAAGAGAAAATATTAACTTTTTCCAACTTAGAATGATATTAAATCATTAATAAAAAATGCCACAAATCAAGAGGGAGTGAGAACACTGGAGAGAGGGAAAAGGTTTTGATTTTAGTACCTATCATGACCCTTTGTCCAGCTTTTTGAATAAGAACCCTCTCAACTTCATTTTGCACCAGATGCAGCAGATTAAGTAGCTAGTCCTTGAAGTAGACAGACAAGCATTCAGCAGTTTCAAAATGCAACCTCAGATTTTTCAACAGCTTAACCTTTTGTGGCCTGGGTGAACCATAAGATCTTGAGATCAACTCAGCCTATGATAACAGAGGACTCCAAAAAGGAAGTTTAAAGGCATGGCCTTAAGCACACAGGATTTATATTCTGTTTCTTGCTGCTTCCTGAGAAAATAGGATATTAATCTAGAAACTAGCTTACAGCTGAAAGATCTGAAATACTGCAGACACATTTTTCCCCCGATGGTTTCAAGGTAAAGAGAACAAGACTTGTGCCACACATTGAGGTTCAGACTACAGAATCTAATGACACTGTGACAAGAAGAGTTGAAGCTGGTCTTTGGCATCAGTGTAGTCTCTATGCGGTGGGCAGGGAGGGAGAGGATTCTGTAATGATTCAGAGCATGAAACAAGAATGGCTCAAGTTTGTCTATTTACTGCAAAAGCAACCAGACATTTGAGGGCACAGCTACAATTTAAAAGAAAAAGAGAGAATACAAAATGGACAACCTATTCTAGAGGAAGCTCAATTATTGGACCAGATAGTTGACATTTTTTAAATAGTCATTAAAAAATATCATAAAAAATATAAAGGAAGTTATCAGTTAACATGAAGGAGAACAAAATAGAAATACGTATTCAAAAATATTATAAGCTTACTAGATAAGATATATAACAAAATATATACACTCGAATAAAAAAATCATTTCCTGGAAGATCAGATTAAGAAAATACATTTAAAAACAACAAAAGAGATCTAAATTTTCAAAATAAAATTTGAACTATTTATCTAATAGGCATCTGGAAATAAAATAAAGAAGTAGAGAAATATATTTTAAATCAGATACATAATTAAAGATTAAACAAGTAAAGAAAGAAAACTGGAAGATTATGGAAGCAAGAGAAAAATGTATAAAAGTTTCTGGGGAAAAAAAATCAGTACTCACAAAGAATAAGATGTCAAATTCACACGAACCTCAAAATAACCGAATATTAGAGACAAGAACATAAGAACTTTTCATCTAGAACTGTATACCCACGAATACTATTATTTAACTGTGAAGGTCAAATAAAGACATTAATAGACATACAAGGTCTCAAAAGCTTTACCACACAAAGGCCTTCTCTCCGGAAAAAATTGAAAGAAATATTTAATTAAAAAATAAAGAAATCTTCAGCCATACTCTTGGCATATGAGACTTGATACAGTTTAGATGGCTGTCCCCTCCAAATCTCATGCTGAAATGTGATCTCCAGTGGGGCCTAGTGTAAGGTGATTAAGTCATGGGGGCAGATCCCCCATGAATGGTTTTGGTGTCCACACTGCAATAATTAAGGAGTTCTCGCTCTGTTATTTCACAAGAGAGTTGGTTGTTAAAAGAGCCTAGCACCTCTTCTTTTGCTCCGCTCTCGCCATGGGACACGCCTGACCCCTCACCACCTTCTCCCATGATTGTGTTTCCAGAGGACTCACCAGAAGCCCAGCAGATAGGTGTTGGTAGTAAATACATTCCCCAGCCTCAGGTATCTCTCTATAGCAATGCAAAATGGGCTAACACAAAGGTTAAGGAAATAACTTATACTGTATAGTTCTTGTCATCTAAAACAATAAGGACTTTCTGGAAGAGAGGTTTATAAAAATCCAGAAGCAAACATTGGGCAGTGTTCCCACGACTGAAGGTTAAGGAAGTGCTTGGGAATGAAGAATGAAGAAGTGAAGAACAGAGACTGTCTTTTGTATGTTTATTGTGAACATACGTTTTTATTAGCTACATAGCCAACATTCAAAGATAGGTCTAAGACATTTGTGAATCACAAATTTGCAAATATCATAAGAATTTTTCAGCATTAAATGAAGAAAAGGATATATGAGCTGTTAAGTGACTTCAAACTGCTAATAATTCCATACTTGGAATACTGAAACAGAAGTCTTGATTTCCTGATCTATGTTTCAGGTATTTGAAGTCACGTGTTTCTCAAGGTCTGTAAGCACCAGGACACCTTAATCTCTCAACGCTTCCTGGTAATTGGGAACAAGCTATGCACTTTAAACCAAACCATGAAGGAGGAGATGATTTCAGTGAAATAAGAAGGAAATGTCCTAACTCTTTTATAAAGCAATTGCACAGTGAAACCAGAACCTGATCAGATTGCAAGAATGAAAAAGATGGTTTAAGTCCAAAATTCATCATATTATTAAGAGTTCGTTGAACAAAATCATGTAATGTGATCAGAAAAGATATTTGGCCAGATTCAATACCCATTCTCTAGTTTTAAAAAAAATTATTAAATAATACTAAATGAATAGTATTCGGCAGACTTTTTTAGTTATATAAATATATACATAACTGGCTTACTAATTTGTGTCAAACTGATATATATGTGTATACATATATTTATGCAAGATAAAATTATGGGATTTTTATATTGTTGGCATTTATATATTAAACTGATTTATATGTTTATAGATGAAAATGTATTATTATGAGTCACATGTACTAATGGAGAATTTCTATATTACTAATATTTACAAAATTTTAGATATACATATATACACATATGTTATATGTAAACACATATATAACATATATAATGGCATATATACTGATAAAGAAATACTTTATTTGGTTAAAGAGGGAAATCTTTTTAAAATTAAGCCCCAAATTCAGAAGCCATTAGACAAAAGATTGATAACTTTAATTGTATAAAAATAAGAAACTTCCACTTTGCACAAATACTGTAAGAACAGCCAAAAGAAAAATGACAAATAGGAAAAATATTTGTAAATTATATTGTAGATACAGGACGAATTTACTTGATACATATAATAAGAGCACTTAGAAATGAAAATAAGATCTAAAGAGATAGTTTACACAAAAAGGCCTTCATACAAAAAGTTGCTTCAATTCACACATAATAAAAGAGATGCAAATTATAGCTAAGAGATACCATATTTTACTTATTAGAATAACAAAACAGCTGAAAAAGCCACAATGTACTTTATAAGACTGTATTGAGACAAGCACTCTTAAATACCGCAGGTGTGAGTATAAATGCATAGAAACCCCATAAAAGCTGATTGAGAAATAACAATCACACGAATTTGTTTACTATTGACCTGGAAATCCCACTTCAGGAAATTTATTCATCAACATACCCGAATGTATTTAAAATGATATGTGAACAAGGTTTTCAAAAACCAAAAATTTTAACCATCCAAGTGGGAGGGGATGTAGTTAAATAAATATGGTTTAATCCTACAATAGAATACAGCTAGAAAAATATATGTGTGTGTGTGTGTGTGTATAAAAGCTCTGTTCTAGCTGCCTACTTCTGCATAAATACACTATCCTAGGCTTACAGAGATTTTATCATGTTCATGAATTCTCTGGGTCAAGAATTCAAAAAAGGTCCTCGCTTATGTCTAAAATCTGAACTCTATTCCATCAGGCAAAGGGCCTCATCTGGGAAGGCTTGAAAGCTGGGTGCTAACTCCATGACAGGAGTCTGAATTTGTGGAAAAGTTTGCTCACTCATATGTCTGGTGCTGGATGCTGACTTTGAAACCTCTGCTGAGGCTTGAGCCACAAAACATCCACGTGGCCTCTCCAGTGACCGCTTAGACTCCTGCTGTGTGGTAGCTTCCTAGGGCAGCACTGCTGAAGAGACAGCCAGGAGGAAGCGTCATCACCCGCTGTCTTCTAGCCTGTTCACATGGCATCACTTTCTCCGTGGTTATAAGGTCAGCCAGATTTCGGGAGAGGGATCATCAACCCAATTCTTGATGGAAGGAATGTCAAAGTCATAGTGGAAGAAAAGTAGGTGGAGTGGAAGCAACTGTGATCACCTTTTTGAAAAATATCTGCTCTACGGTGCGGAATGAGTTATGGGATATGAAATTATGTCAAAAAAAGTGTAAAGAAAGACATACTATATGCTACCTTTTATGCAAAAAAAAAAGGGGAGGAAATAAGTTTGGATAAAGAAAACCTGAAAATCCCCAAATTGCTAATTTTGGGGTGGGTAGGAGCAGTTTGGGGAAGATTATAGAGACACAGGTAAATGAGGCAAGAGAGACTTTTTTTACATATTTTTTTTGAAACTTGGTAATGTGAAAACAATTTAAAGATGGTAGTAACTGACAAACACAACGACATACACACATACATTTATATGAAAGCATAGACAATTCTTCCATTAGAATAGTTAAATGGATGGATGATCTTTCTAAGTTTTAAAAAAGTGTGCTGTGCACAAGTCTGTAAAAAACGTGTAAGCCTGCCCTGATAACCCCTAGCAAAAAATAATATTCTCTGGTCCAGAGAAAAATTCTTTAAATATATTCTAAATACTCCTATACATTGAAAACTACAAAACACTGCTTAAAGAAATCCAAGAAGTCACAAACAAATGGGAAAATATTCCATGCTTATGGATAGAAGAAAACATTGTTAAGATGTCCATGCTACCAAAGGCAATCTGCAAATTCAATACACTACCCATTAAATTACCAACTTCATTCTTCTCAGACCTGGAAATGACAATACAGAAATTCAAACTGAAACATAAACGACCATGAATAGCCAAAACAATCCTCAGCAAAAGAAACAAAGCAGGAGGTATCACACTTCCAGACTTCAAATTTTACAGTAAGACTACAATAATCAAAACAGCCTGGTATTGGTATAAGAATAAGCATATGGACCAAGGAAACAGAATAGAGATTCTGGAAGCAAAACCTCAATTTCTCAACCAAATCATCTTTGATAACACCTCCACCAATAGCCCCTGGGGCTAAGAGAACCTATTCAGTAAATGGTGCTGGGAAAACTGGCTGACCAAATGCAGAAGATTGAAACAGGATCTTTACCTATCACCACACACAAAAATTAACTCTAGATGGATCAAAGACCTAAATGTGAAATCTCAAATTATAAGACTCTTAGAAAACACAGGAGACACCCTTATGGTAACTGGAATAGGCAACCAATTTCTGATCAAACCCCTTAAATGTCCATGCCATAAGAAGTAAGATAGACAAGTGGGATCTCATTAAACTGAAAATCTTCTGCAAAGAAGATGACACCATCCAGAGAGCAGAGAGACAACCCACAGAATGGGAAAAAATATTTGCCAACTATATATCTGACAAAGGTCTAACATCCAGGATCCACAAGGAACTCAAATGTGCCAAAAGGAAAAAAAAAACAAACAACCCCATTAAAAAGTGTGCAAAAGACATGAAAAGACACTTCTCAAAAGAAGATATACGGGCAGCCAGCAGACACATGAAAAGATGCTCAGCATTACTAATCATCAGAGAAATGCATATTAATACTACATTGAGATACTACCTAACCCCAGTAAGGATGGCCATCATTAATAAAACAAACAACAACAGATGCTGGCGAGGATGCAGAGAAAAAGGAAATCTTCTACACTGCTGGTAGAAATGGAAACTAGTGCAATCTCTTTGGAAGACAGTGTGGCGATTTCTAAAAGAATTAGACATTGATCTTCCATATGACCCAGCAATCCACCTACTGAAAATATACCGGGAAAAACTCAAATCATGCTACCAAGAAGATACCCGCACACGCATGTTTATTTCAGCACTATTCACAGTAGCAAAAACATGGAACAAACCATTGTGCCCATCGAAACTGGACTGGATATAAAAAATGTAGTACATATACACAATGGAATACTATGCAGCCATAAAGAAGGACAAACATATGGACTTTGCAGCAACTTGGATGGATTTAGAATCTGTAATACTCAGTGATCTATCACAGAGACAAAGAACAGAGTACTACATGTTCTCACTCATACGCGGACCCTAAACATTTACCATAATACTATAAGAAAGGGATTGGCAGTAGCAGGACACTGCCAGGGAAGGGAAGAGGGGGTCACATAACATCAATAGGGTACCTGATCTCAAACCAGGTGAAGAGAGGACCAAAGGGCAGCCCAAATTTTACCTGTACATTGACCACTTGTATACCTAATCCTGAATTGTACCCCACATCTTTAAAAAAATTTTTTAAATTACAAATAAATAAACACAAAATTTTTTTTAATTCTTAAATACTTAGAAATTATTTTTTAAAATGGCCTTTTGTTCATTCATATTTTTTACCTTTTTAAAAATTTATCTTTATTGAGGTAAACTATGTATATTTAATGTCCCATTTTCCGATTTTAAGTGTACATTTTAGTGGTAATAAATACAAATATATAATTTTGTTCCCCTTTATGATCCCCTTCCCCATCCCTTCCAGGTCTCTGATAACCACCAATCTACTCTCTATCTCCGTGAGATCCACTTTTTCAGCTCCCACGCGTGAGCGAGAACATGCAATATTTGTCTTTCTGTGCTTGACTTATTTCACTTAACAGCCTCCCGTTCCATCCATGTTGCTGCAAATCACACTTTGAATGAAAAGTCAGGAATGCTCGCCTGCAGTACGAGGCTTGAATCAATTATTTTTTATTGTATTTCACTTCCAACTGTGAAGGTTAAAGTATCAGTTGATTTTTGAACATTTAGTCTCTCTCTCTCTCTCTCTCTCTCTCTCTCTCTCTCTCCTAAAAAGCAATATTTATTTAGTGCTATAAATAATACAAATACCTTGATTTTCACTATTTTGAATGCAGCACGTATTTTGAGCTTCACAACAACATTGTGAGGAAGGAACCATTCTTTTGCCAGTTTTAGAGATACGTTGGCAAACCACCAAAGTATACAGCTTGTGGGAAGTAGAGACTGCCTGTGGAAGTTTGGTTGGCTCCAAAACTTACTCTCCAAACTTAGTCTTAACACCTCCTATCCTCATACTAGAGGTTCACACTCATTTGGAGAACACTTTAGGAAACACAAGGACATTTAGTTGGAAATAAATCTAAAAGGCATGCAAACCAACCTCAATTAAAGAAAAGAAAATGAAGGTCAGAGAAAAACAATGATCATGCACACCCCACACAGCTTCTAAGAGCAGAGTCCAGGTCTCCTGCCTCCTAGGGCACTGTGCTCCCTAGGACCCTTAATATTCTCCTTCAGAAACACCTCATAACCTTGCCACAACTGCTGTGACAGGTTGTGTTCACACCAAATCCATTCTGAGGCACACTCACAATACTGCTGCAACCACCCAGCGGTAAGCTGATCAGCATCACAAAGGAAGGGCCATTGCCCACTTTCCCTGGGCTAGAAAAACAGTCTTAATTTTGCTAACGTGATTAGAAATTATCACTATAGAGATCTACCAGAGGTTGCTGACAAACAATCCTGGGGCTGAAATGGTCTCTAACGGGAAATGGCTTTCCGTTTTGTACAGGAAGGACACTCTAGAGGAAGACTTTCCAAGTGCTTCCACTGTCCACGGATGCCGCCAGGAGCCATTTTGACTGATGGAGGCTAACTTTTTACCTGCAGGTAAGTCAGCAGGAGCCCAGTTTACCCCTATGGTGGTGTGAAAGGAAGGGTATACTTCAGCAAGAGCTCCTCACGCATGGGTGTTAAGTGTCTGTTCACGCAGGGAGCTGTGACTGCCTGAGCACCTTTTCTAAGCCCTGCACTCTCTCTGGGCCCGGATGTGGGGAAGCTAAGAGGAATTAGACACCCTGCGGAGGCTGACAGCCACTGAACACCAGGGCAGTGTGGATTGACTTACTTCCTCCATCAACGCTAGTGTCAAGCATGAGCTAATTTATGATCCCTTGATTCTCCAATCAAGACAAAGAGAGGGTTTTTTTTTTTGTATGTTTGTTTGTTTGTTACATTTCCAGTTGTAAGCCTAACATGTTACACAGTTTTTTGTTTCCAAGTACTAATCACTGTTGTTGCAGAACAGGTAAGGGGCAGATTTCCAAAGACTAGCTCATGTCAAATCCCTGCAATTAATGCTTCAGCTACAGTCAAAGCCCACTTTAGAGGTGATTGTGAAGAGCAAAGAAAAGTAACCCTAGAGAAGGCAGTAAGTAGGATCTAAAAGCTACTTTAGCAGAAATTCATTACTGATAGGGTAATGAATGTTGTTTAAGTTGTTTATGACTGTCTAGTTTTATTTCCTATGGCAGAATTTTACCAAGCCAAGATGCATCTATGAGCTTTTCAGATGCGGTTGCCTTCAAAGAAATTTATTCAAGATGTTAATTTCTAATGGTAGGGATCAACACTTGGCTGAACTGTGCGAATGATTACAAGATCCTAATGTTCTATGGATTTGCAATAAAACATTGCATTCCTGCTTTGCAAGACCTTGAAACATTACTACATTTTGATTCTCTGTGTAGCAGATAGCATGAGGCTCAAGCACAGGAAAAAAAAAAAAAAAGACAGGAAATACCAAGACAAGAAATACCTGAGATTGTCCCACTGGGGCGTCAGAAGTAGCACTCTGAGCTTGAACTGAAGTTTCCTATGTAGCTTGTTGATTTTCTTCATAATATTTTTGTCTTATGGCAAGATCTGCCGAGTTTTATTCAGTGTGTATTCTTTTGATATAATGATGTGTGTGTATGTGTGTGTGTGTGTGTGTGTTTATGAAGCTGGATGCCTGAGTAATAATGCCAGTGCTTTCATTTCCCAGGTTATTTTGAGTAAACGATAAATTTTCTAGACAGTATTTTTCAAATCTACAAAATGGGATTATTGAACTCCCGTCCTAATTTTCTATCAAGAGTTGTATAAGAAACTAATGGGAAAACTCATATGAAAGCCCTTTGAAAATTGTAAATCACAATAAATTTGAAAATGTTATTTAAAATAAAGATTAAAGTTATAATAAAGTGACTACTTAAAACAAGTTATCATTTTGTTAGTGATGATGTGATGTTTCCTACTTGTCCTACAGAAAGGACAAGTAGTCAAGGTTCTCCAAAGAAACAGAAAAAATAGTGTGTGTGTTAGAGAGACACAGAGAGATTTTCAAAAAAATGTTTATTGTATGTTAAAGATGTGAGGTACAATTCAGGATTAGGTATACAAGTCGTCATCATACAGGTAAAGTTTGCACCTCCCTTTGAGTCCCACTTGGCCTGGTTTGAGATCAGTTACCCTTACTGATGTTGTGTTCCTCCCTCAACCCTGGCAGTATCCCACTACTACCAATCCCTTTCTTATAGTATTATGGTATATGTTCAGGGTCTACTTATGAGTGAGAACATGTGGTACTCTGTTCTTTGTTCTGTGATAGATCACTGAGTATTATATACTCTAAATAAGTCACGGCAAAGTTCATGTTTGTCCTTCTTTATGGCTGCATAATATTCCATTGTGTATATGCACCACATTTTTTTTTAATACAGTCCAGCTTTGATGGGCAGCATAGTTGGTTCCATGTTTTTGCTATTGTGAATAGTACTGCAATAAACATATGTGTGCAGGTATCTTCTTGGTAGAATGGTTTGAGTTCCTCCTGGTATATTCCTAGTAGGGAGATTCCTGGATCATATGGAATGTCAGTATCTAGCTATTTCAGAAATCTCCACACGATTTCCCATAGAAGTTGAATTAGTTTTACTCCCACCAGCAGTATAGAAGCATTCCCTTTTCTCCGCATCCTTGCCAGCATCTGCTGTTGCTTTATTCATGTTTTATTAATGATGGCTATTCTTACCGGGGTTCTGTGGCATCTCAATGTGGTTTTGATTTGCATTTCTCTGATGATGAGTGAAGCCAAGCACTTTTTCATTTGTCTGTTGGTTGCCCGTATATCTTCCTTTGAGAAGTGTCTCTTCATGGCTTTTGTCCACTGTTTAATGGAGCTGTTTGTTTTTTTCCTTCTGGCACACTTATGTTCCTTGTAGATCCTGGATGTTAGGCCTTTTTCAGAGAAACAGTTGGCAAGTATTCTTTCCCATTCTGTGAGCAGTCTCCTCACTCTCTTGATGGTTTCTTTCACTTTGCAGAAGCTTTTCAGTTAAATGAAAACTTGCCTATCTTACCTTTTATGGCATGGACATCTGAGGATTTGATCAGGCATTGGTTGCCTACTCAGATTTCCATAAGGATGCCTCTTGCATTTTCTAAGATTCTTATAGTTTAAGGCTTTACACTTAGGTGTTTGATCCATTTAGAGTTGATTTTTATGCATGGTGATCTGTAGGGGTCCTGTTTCAATCTTCTGCATGCAGTCTGCCAGTTTTCCAAGCACCGTTTACTGAAGAGGTTCTCCTCTCCCCAGTGGTTTTTGGTTTGGAGAAATTGAAGTTATGCTTCTGGAGTCTCTATCCTGTTCCATTGGTCTTATATGTCTGCTTTCATACTAATATCAGGCTGTTTTGATTATTATAACCTTATTGTAAAGTGTAAAGTCTGGAAGTGTGATACTTCCTTCTTTGTTTCTTTTTCTGAGGATTGTTTTGGCTATTCGTAGTCATTTATATTTCCATATAAATTTCTGTATTGTGATTTTCTGGTCTGAGAAGAATGATGTTGGTAACTTATTGGGTATTGCATTGAATCTGTACATTGCCTTGTGTAGGATAGACATTTGAACAATGTTGATTCTTCCAATTCATGAGCATGGAATATTTTTCCATTTGTTTGTGCCTTCTTGGATTTATTGAGCAGTGTTTTGAAATTTTAATTGTAAAGGTCTTAAACTTCTCTGATTTTTTTTTTCTGCTTGGTCAGTGTTTATTGTCTTTATCTGAAAAATCCTCATAGAAAACTGGTTCAACTCTCAGCAGCCCGCTCCTGAGCTCTGAGGAAGCTCGCCTTCCTTTGAGCTATCCGATCTTTCTTCTGGGCAAGGGACATTTTGGGACGATTCCACCTCTTCTTCTTCACTTCTTTCTTGGGCTTCTTCTCATACACAGGATTCAGAAGTTGCCGAGGTATTTCATTTTTTTGGTGGCTATTGTGTACGGGATTGTGATTTTTATTTGGTTATCTGTCTGATTGTTGGTGGTGTATAAGAATGCAACAGTTTTTTGCACATTTGTTTTACACTCTGAGACTATGCCAAAGTTCTTTGTCAGCGTAAGGAGCTTTTTTGACAGATTCTCTTGGGTTTTTGAGGTATAGGAGCATATTGTCAGCAAATAGGGACAACTTAACTTCCTCTTTTCCTATGTGGATACCCCTGATTTCCTTTTCTTGACTAATTTCTGTAGCTAAGTCTTCTAACACAAAGTTGAACAGGAAAGGTGAGAGTGGGCAGCCTTGTATTGTTCCGGTTTTCAGGGAAAATGTTTCCTGTTTTTGTCCATTTAGCAGTATGTTGGATGTGAGCTTTAATGTAGATGGCGCTTACTATTTTGAGCTATGTTCCTTCTATGTCTAGGTGTTCAAGGGTTTTTGTCAAGAAAGAATGTTGGATTTTATCAAAAGCTTTTTCTGCATCTAATGATATAATCTAGATGTGTATACCTAATCAAGATTATAAAAAATGGCACCACCCCTGTTCTTGGAACCACATCCATGATTCAAATGAACCACATATCATTATCCTTCAAAAGACCACCTGCCTCACATTGAAACTTAGAGAACTACGTCTTCAAAAGGCCCAATAAAATCCTATGTGCTTTATAATACTCTTAAATACCATTGACTTGAAGAGAAAACAAATAGAAAATTTGATATCTGATCCCTCTAATGTCACGACTTTCTATTTCACACAGTGGTTTCGGCTAAGCTATGCTTCTGACCCAGCTAGGTTTTGAAAATTGAAATTTATCAGGCATGATTAATAAACGTTTCATGCTAGCTGTAATATGGTTGTAAAACCAAACATCACCATATGTTGTTTTTAAAGTACCAGATCGAAAGGAAACAATCACCTGAAAAATAGTCAAGCATCCACTGAATTTCACGCCCTGCTAGGCAAACTGATAAACAAACAAGTGCTTAAAGTTGGTGAGTCTGTCTTGCAGCTGTGCTGGAAAGAACTCTGGAGTTAACCAATCCCAAGGCAAGAGGATGCACACTGGTGAGAGGAGAGAACGCTGCCTGGCTATGAAAGGTTTAAAAGTCTCCTGGGAAAAACCAGGCACTCTTTTTTTTTGCCATGGCTGCTGTGGTGAAGTGAACTAAAGTTCATTTTAGAATCATAAGACCTGACTATAAATTTCTCCTCTTCAGCTACATACCAGCTGGGTAACTTGGTCAATTATTTTAACAGTAATTTAGGGGCACAGTGATGCCTACTACATAGGGCTATTGTAGGGGTCAAATCAGCAAACATGGTACAACATTGAAATCTGTAAGACACTATTACTTATTATATTACTATTGAAATCTGACACTATTACTTATATTACTATTTCTGCAACATTTAATCTGCATTTATTGAGCACCTAATATGACCCAGCCCTGTTCTGTGTCTTAGAAACAGCAATGAGTGAGATACTTTTTGTAATAAAGAGCTCTCGTGCCACCAAGACACAGTCTCCCCTCTTTTCAGTTTTTTTGCTGGGTACTCAACACCCAGTTAAAGACCATATTTTCCAGCTGCTCTGTAGTTAAGTGTCAGTCTGGTTAATGAGATGCAAGCAGAAGTGGTGTGTGAAACTTCTAAAAAATATGTTCTAAAGGTATGAGACCTTTTTGTTATCTTTCTTCTGTACTACTTTTTGTTCTAAAGGTATGAGGCCTTTTGTTATCTTTCTTCTGTACTACTGACTACAATTTGGATGTGTGGATGTGTTGACTGAAACACAGAGCACTTTGGAGGACAATGAGATGTAGTAAAGCATTACTCGTCAGTCATTGGCGGTGGGTTGCCCACAGAGGGAATATGCTTTTTCTAGGAAAGATTGGTGTCGATTCTCCTGATAAAAGGGACAGCTGTGAGCTCTGATTACCCATATCAGGTTGGGTAATGGATGCACTGAAGGGGGTCAAGGTGGCACATCACACTATCTATCACAGTGACCGATTGGAGAGGGGCAGTAAAGAAGGGTAGTATACACTTGCAACAGATGTCAAGTGGATATCTATGGGGGGGTACAAAAAACTTGAAGTTTATTTATTTAAAAAATTGTGTTTGTTCTTATAGATTTAAACTTCAATCGCCATCTAAGTACTCTTCATTTGATACAATACACCTATCAAGATGCTTTTTCCATTGCTCAAAACAGTTTTTGAACTCG
>NW_007246493.1:408775-442882 GCF_000164805.1 Carlito syrichta
GGTTAATGAGATGCAAGCAGAAGTGGTGTGTGAAACTTCTAAAAAATATGTTCTATAAGGTATGAGACCTTTTGTTATCTTTCTTCTGTACTACTTTTTGTTCTAAAGGTATGAGGCCTTTTGTTATCTTTCTTCTGTACTACTGACTACAATTTGGATGTGTGGATGTGTTGACTGAAACACAGAGCACTTTGGAGGACAATGAGATGTAGTAAAGAAAGGAAGCATGATGTGCGCTCAGATAAAGTATACACCTCACCTACATAGGATGGGTCCCAGGGCATAAACTATACCACAAAATAGTCCCTCCTCAGTCACCCTGTTTTTTACTCGTCAGTCATTGGCGGTGGGTTGCCCACAGAGGGAATATGCTTTTTCTAGGAAAGATTGGTGTCGATTCTCCTGATAAAAGGGACAGCTGTGAGCTCTGATTACCCATATCAGGTTGGGTAATGGATGCACTGAAGGGGGTCAAGGTGGCACATCACACTATCTATCACAGTGACCGATTGGAGAGGGGCAGTAAAGAAGGGTAGTATACACTTGCAACAGATGTCAAGTGGATATCTATGGGGGGGTACAAAAAACTTGAAGTTTATTTATTTAAAAAATTGTGTTTGTTCTTATAGATTTAAACTTCAATCGCCATCTAAGTACTCTTCATTTGATACAATACACCTATCAAGATGCTTTTTCCATTGCTCAAAACAGTTTTTGAACTCGTCGATTTAGACACCTTTTCGTGTTTCTGCCATGTTTTGTTTCACTGCTCCCACATAAGCAAAACATTTCCCTTTGAGGATTTTTTCAACCAAGGAAACAAAAAAAAGTCACTCAGGGCAAGATCGGGTGACTAGGAAGGGTGGGACACAGGATTCGTGCTGGTTTTGGTCAAAAACTGCAGAACACTCAGTTCAGCATATTCAGGTACACTCGTAAATCTCTATCATGAAATGGGCAAATGCATTAAAAGGATCTCCAAAATAATTCACTGAAGCCCAACACAGTCTCTCACAACAACGCCAGCTGTTACACAGAGGCCAATGGGTTCCTAGAACACTTATCCAGCAGGGAAGGTTTGTAATACAAGGGACCTACCCCCGCAAGAGATAATTCTGGTTTTTGTGGAATCTCCGGTCATATAATATGTTCAGTACTATTAGTTTCTTCTCTCATGTGGTATCATTCTTAGGACACTAAACGCTTGCTCAATCTTACGGGGTCTCCATCTATTCCCCACGTCTTCACTTTCCCTGTCTGCATTTGCTATCTACGCCTCTCTACTTCACGTTCTCTATGTAACCCACTCCGGTCAGGTTTTTGTGTTTATTCCTCCGCTGCACACATTGTCTCCAAAATCTTACCGAAATGAATGGTCTGTTCCTGATCTCTACTTAACTTTTCACCAACACTTGACAGTTAATCATTTCCTCTTTGAAATATGTTTCTTCACTTAGCTTCCTGGCATTACACCCTTGGTTTTTCTTCTAGTTCAATGACCCCTCCTGCTTAATGTTCCTTAACTGCATCCTCCTCATAGCATCTTGTTTCTAAGTGTTAGTAGCTCAGCCTTCTTCTCAACTTACACTCCCCTCTTAAACAATCTTATCTGGTTATTTGGATGAAGTGCCTTCTAAATCAGTTTCTTATCCCCAAGACTATTGACATTTGGTGTCTAATAATTCTTTTATGTGGGGAACTGTCCTGTGCATTGTACAATACTTAGCACACTCCTGGCCTTCAGCATATCCACACTAGATGCCAGTAGAAACCTAAGTTGTCTCAATCAAAAATGTCTCTGGAAGCTATCAATGTCTCTGGAGGACAAAATTATCTCCTAGTTGAAAACCACCGTTCTAAATTATAACGTCTTCCAAATTTTTATCTCAAGCCCTGATCTCCCCACTAGTGTTCAAGAACTCTAAATCCTACAACTGCCTACCTGACATCTCTTGGCAATCTATCAGGCATTTTATATGCAGCATGTCCCAAATAGACCTCCTGAACTTGTCCACGGCCTGGATCACTTCCATAGTTCATATCACAGTAAATGGCAACACCATTTACCCAATTACTCAGGCTTACACGTAGGGGTCCTCCTTGACTCCTTGTTTTCCTCCAAGTCCACATTCAATTCTTCTGTTGCCTCTTCTTGACTATCCAAATCTACCCCAGAGTTGACCACTTAACACGTATAACACCCCACCCTTGTCCTTTGTCATGATTTCCCTGGACTCAAGCGGTAGCCTTCTGTTTTTGTCTCCTGGGTTTCAATTTTATGTCCTTAGAGCCATTTCTTCACACAGTAGCCAGAGTGTTCTTTGTAAAATGTAAATCAGATTAGTCACTCTCCTACTTTCTGTACTCTCCAAGGTTTTCTCATCACATTCAGAACAAAACATAAAGTACTTCCCACGGCTCACCTTGCCCTCAGTGACTGGGCTGAAATCTTGGTCTGTATCTAATACTCCTCTCTGCTTCGATCACTCTACTCTGACCATGCTAACCTTCACTCTGGCCTTGGAGCTTTGTCTTTGCTGGTCCTTTCTGCCCAGAATATCTTTTCCTCCAGTGTTGCCACAGTTCAATGCTCTCCTTTCATTCAGGCCTGTAAATTCAAAGCCACTTTCTCAGGGAGATCTTCTCTTATCAATAAAAAATAACATTCACCTAGTCATTCTCTAGCTCTAATTTGGTTTTCTTCACAGCACTCACTAAAGCCCAATAGTATTAAATATGTGGTTGCTTGTTGTGTATTCCTTTCATTAAAATGCAAGTTACATGAGAGATAAAAATATTGCTATCTTGTTTGTTTCACATCCTTCAACCTAGCACTGGGTAGGCATGCTATACAAAGTTGTTCAATGAATGAACCAGTGAATGTTAGGCACCCAAATCGCATTTTTTTTTTTTGCATTAGTAATCACTAGAATCTGTATTTGGTGTCCTATAAATATTGTTTTATTCTGCAAGAATCCAATGTTGTAGTGTCATAATCAGTTTGGGCTATGATAGCAAAAATACCACAGACTGGGTGGCTTAAGCAACAGAAATGTATTTCTCACAGTTTTGGAGAATGTGAGGGCCTCCTTCTTGGTTGTGGCCTCACATGGTCGAGAGACAGAGAAGCAGCAAGCTCCCTGATCTCTTCTTACAACTCAAATTCCTCCCAAAATTGCCTATCCCCGAATACCATCACATTGGGGATTAGAATTTCTAGATATGAATTGAGAAGAGGCACATAAACATTCAGTTCATAGTGGGCAGATATTGTTCTAATTCCCCTTTTAAACATGTGGAAGTTGAGTTTTTTTCCAGGTTCTCATGGATGGTGAGTAGCAGAGTGGTACTTCAAACTCAGAACTTTAACCACAGAGTTGTTGGTCATCGTCCAAACTTCTAACTGGATGGTAGCTCCACCAGCTGGATGGGACAGCGCTTGGTGGGGTTGATGATTAACTCAGTCTGGGTTGATTAATTTTGACATGCTTGTGGGACATTTAGATAGAGATAATGAACTCAAAGAATAAGACAAAAGTTAGGAGTAGAGATGAAGCAAAACAAGTGATATTTAAAACTGTGCCCTAGGGAGAGTTATCATGTAGAATGAATTCTACAAATCCCCTTAAATAAAGAAAAATGTAAGTGCTTTGTGGTACCTGTGACTCACGGAGATATAAGAAGCATCCGTGTCTATTGTGTAGGAACACATTCCTACGAGTTATTCCCAGGGGAGGACTTCCTGTCATAAAGATATATGATTCTGAATTATCTTCAGGCCGCATAATGGTTCAGAACTTAACCACTAAAAACTTCACAAGACAAGGTCTCATCATGATATTAAAAACAGGTTAAACTTTGAATCTTTTTAAACACTTATTTTTTGGAAATTCTAACTTTAAAAATGATCATGAGATAGTATTCTAATGTCAACATTTCATAATAAACTTTTGTGCATATTTGAAACTTATTCTAAACTATACACCTACCAATCATGCCAACATCCCCTCTAGAGAAAAACAAGCTTCTAGATTTGTCAAATGATATTTGAATCTCATCAGCAACCCGAAGTCACAAGCATACTTACAAAACAAGCCTACCTTCCATCTCACTTAGAATATTTTTATCGTATTTATTAAAAGTTCACCTGTTGTAAATGCTGCAGTACATTACTTTTTGTTTATGTCTATTCATTTATATGTACATAAATATATAATGAATATATCAGTAAAGATATATGTGCGTGTACATGTGTGTATGTAAACTAGCTAGAACCAGTCTCTGCCCTCATGAAGCTTTGTTTCCAGAATGTTTCTAGGGTGTTAAAATGGCAAAGTGGAAAGAACTGTGGAACAACTGGTAACTGTATGGAGTGCCTTTTATCCCCATACCAAAGAAATAAGTCAATCATCCTTCAAGACCCCTTTTTGAAGGCTAACTTTTCCATGAATCGTCTCTTGATTTCTGATGCTGCTGAAAGTGACTTTTTCCTCCTCTCAAACCCCAAAGTAGTTAGTTATTTATCTCCTTCTTCATTCAACACATGCTTAATGAACACCTTCTCTGTGCACAAGAGAGCCACCCCAGAGAAAGTTATACAATGAATGAACCAATAGTAAACGGATGTTAGACAGCAAAGTGTGCATCCCCGACTTTTTTTTTTTTTTTAATTGGAGTCTCACTCTGTCGCCCAGACTGGAGTGCAGTGGCCGCTCCCGGCCACCGCAGCCTCGACCTGCTGGGCTCCGGCGATCCGTCCGCCTCAGCCTTCCAAGTAGCCGGAATTACAGGCATGCACTACCACGCCCGGCTGATTTTTTTGATTTATTGTAGAGATGAGGTCTCACTGCCCAGGCGGGTCTCGAACCCGAGGGCTCAGGCAATCCACTCACCTCAGCCTCCCAAAAGCGCGGGATTACAGGCTGAGCCATTGAGCCCGGCTCATCCCCGACTTATAAAGACCAGAATGGATTAAATGCCCTACATGCATTTTTTTTGAGTTGGAGTCTCACTCTGTCACCCAGGCTGGAGTGCAGTGGCATGCTTGCAGCTACCATAGCCTCAACCTGCTAGGCTCAGGCAATCCTTCAACTTCATCCTTCAAAGTAGCTGGAACCACAGGCACACACCACCACTCCCAGACAATTTTTTGATTTATTGTTTAGATGAGGACTCGCCATGTTGCCCAGGCTGGTGTCAAACCCCTGGACTTAGGCAATCTTCTCACCTCTGCCTCCCAAAGTGCTGGGATTACAGGCATGACTCACCAAACCTAGCCCTTACATGCATTTAAAAAAAGAATTTTATTTTAGATTCAGGAGGTACACATGCACATTTATTGCATGGACATATTGTGTAGTGGTGGGGAATGGGTTTCAGGGGGCTCATTCTCTAGAGAATGAACATTGTGCCCTGTAGGTAGTTTCTGAACCCTAACCCCTATTCTCCCTTCCCCCTTATTAGTGTCCCCAGCATCTGTTACTTCCATCCTTGGAAATAACCTTTTAGCTCCAACATATGAGTGAGAACATGTGGTATTTGGCTTTCTGTTTCTGATTCAGTTTACTAGGATGATGATCTCCAGAGTCATCCATGTTGCTGCAAAGGACATGACTTCATTATTTTTTATGGCTATGGAGTATTCCATGATGTGTATATACCACATTTTCATTATCCACTGAACAGTAATAGTCCAATATGGTAGGATTGTTTAAAAGACTGAGGATACAGCAGTGAATCCAACAAAGAAACCTCCTTCGAAACTTAGATCCATACCAGTAGAAGAATCAAACAATACAAAAATAGATACATACAATTTAAATAAGATGTAATAGCTTAACATTAGGTGCTACGAAGAAAAGTGAAGTGTGGTAGTTAGGTAGAGAATGATCCTGGTAACATTTTGGAAAGGGGATTTAGTTTGAGTAGAGTTCTAGATAGAGTGACAGAGTAGAACAAAGGGCATATCTGAGGGAAGAGCATCCCAGGTAGAGAACATGTAAAATCTCCGAGGCCCATACAAGTAGGTGTAGCTGAGGAGGAATGGGTGGGAGGGAAACAGAAAACAAAGTCAGAAAGAGAGCTGAGAAGAAGGAAGTCAGAAAGAGAGCTGAGAGGAAAATGCTGTTGTATTTCACAGATCAGGTCAAAAAATTTGGTAGGAAATAAATACAACACTTCCTTACATTATTTTTTTTAAGTATTTAAATTTTAAGAAGAATGGATGTATTATAGTGTAATAACTTAGTGTGAGGAAAGAACCTTGACATTTACTTGCCTTCAGGATTCTTTTCTTCGTTTGTTTTTAGGATTAAAGTATAATATTCTTCCACCCCCTACGTTTTTAACTTTCCCTGAGCCTATATTCTGTTTTGTAAAATGAGGCAGCACTTCCTGAGGGTGGGGGTGAGAAAAACGCAGCCCTCAAAGCCAAGAGTTAAACCTTAAAACTGGCACACATGATATGAAATCTCTCCTATATGAAAAAACACCTTAGCGAAGGAAAAATGTTCTCTATGCCAGAAGCAGGAAGGGAAAGAACCTGGCTGTGATTGTATGATAAAAATCACATTTCTTGAGAAAGAATGAGTCCATCCGAAAATGAATCCATCAGCAAGGACTGTTAGAGAAAGGAAGGCATACGCTATCACTCTGTCTCTAGCACTGACAGAAGAACAAAGCGTGCTAAGAAGCCAGAATGATGCAGACTTGTCCAATTCTCCTCATTGTTGAGACAGATCAGATCATCGGAGTCTGATGTCTCTAAAACCGCGAGTTACCCAACCCATTTTCTTTGCCCTGATTCCACGCTCATGAGCTACCTTTGGATAATCTAGCTTCCCAGGGTATTGGTCTACATGGAGAAAAGGTTCTGGTGTGCTGGAAAGTTGCCTTTCTCTCTATCAGTGACATCATTGGCTTTCTGGATTCTACACTGTATTCTCCTGTGGTTTTAGTTGATGTGAATCAGCATGTGTAAGTCCAGTACAGCTCTGAAAAGCTGACACTGTTTTCTGAATCTGCAACCCTGAGGGGTCAAACTCTGGGCTGTGTTGGACTCAGCAGGTATGCTTCTTCAACAAAGATGGCCACCAACCAGCCCCACACATTATATTTTAGTTTCTCTATGACCCACTTCAAAAGGAGTGTGGGACTTAGTTGAACAAATGTATTCAAGTGTACTCAGAAAACTGTAAAGTTCTTTAGAGGACCACTGAGCAGTCCCTAGCGAGGATGCAAGGAACACACTGAGTGTGGACTGTGTACCCTGCCTATCTGGCTACTTAAGGTTACATGTAAGGTCAAGCATGTTATATGCATGCTTAAAATCTAGGGGTAATAGGCATCTGAGCCCCATGAAGAATTCCAAACTCATAGGGGCAGATTCAGATACTAAATAAGCCATCTTTTCCTGTTTGAATCTTTTTCTTCCAGACATATGAATTCCATGTTTTCCTTTCAGGAATGCAATATTCTGATATAAAAATCTAGAATTACAACTGATTCCTCCAAAGTATATGCATACAGATATATACATATAGTACTAATAATGTGTCAAACACTAGGCCCAGCTATATAATTTGTAGAGCCCTGTGCAAAAGAAAAACGCAAAGCTATTTGTTAGAAAGAAAAAAAAAGCAAAAGAAAAAAATGCCACATATGGTATTAAAATAAAATGATGTTTTTCTTCCTTCCACAGTCTGTCTTTAGACTTGTCATGGTGTTTTTCGTTTGGTATATAATGTCATTTTAAATACAAAAAACTAATTTTTAAAATTTAGCATGAATTTTAATGTTCATCTTTATATTGTACAATACCAGTTTTAAATGATAATATAAGAGCATTTAAACTGCACAATTCATATAGCTCTCAGGTTGTGCAAGTATGTATTTTTTTTTCTTGATGGAACAGAGGAAACACTGAACAAAAATAATTCAGCTGTTTTTGTTTCCTTTCTTGATATACGTACATTCTACCAATACCATCTACTTCCAATTCACTGACGAGCAAGAAATGCCTGAAAGGAAAAAGAACTCTCTCTCATTTCCAACATAAATGCCTGGCTAATAAAGGGAAGTAAAATGAGTAAGAAAGAATGTGACATGTTTTGTTTGTTTGTTTGGTCATTTGTGTTTCTTAGAATGCCAATGCCTTCCTCCTGCTTTTAAAGACAGTTCTGATTTGAACAAAAAGCATGGTGTCTGGGAGCTGTCAGGACTCTCACTTAGTCAGCCATACACATAACATACCTCCTGAGGGCTCCCTTTGAGTTTCACTGAACTCACACTTTGGATCCACTGAAACTCTGAGCTCAAGGGGCATCACAAATGTTATGGGCTAATGCAGCAGCAAAGAACAGAGTAGACATGCATATTAAGTGTGTCTTATCTTTTATATGCATGCTTAAAATCATTAAGAATAATGGGAAATCATTAATAATTTTAAGACAGCAACAGCAGAACATGAACTTAAGCATGGGATTGTCCTGAGTGTGACACTTTGTGCAGTTGCACAGGTCACATGTCTAGGAAGCCAGCCTGGTCAGGCACTGCTTTAAAAAAAATAATTAAACTTTCATAACAACTGTAAGAGGTCAGCCCCATAATCATCTCCCATTCAGAATGAGGAAACAGGCACAGAAAGGTTAAGTAGCTCATTTAAGTGCTAATAAGAGCTAATAAGTGGCAGAGCTGGGATTTGAACCCAGGGTTTTGAGCTCCAGAATCCATGATTTTTACCAATACACAGAAGAGGCTTGATTTTTAATTAAATCTCAAGCTTCCTTGGCTCTGACCCCCCTTCCTTACTTTTTACAAAATCTTTAAAAGACAATTTATATTCATCATAAAGAAACCCACAGATATTGCGGGTATATATTGTAATTGACTAATGTATGTTAGTAGCTATAATGAATAATGATAATAGTTATCATGAAGTGCTTTCTATAGGCCTAGTAATTTGATGAGGCAGTTGCAGTATTATCTGGGCTTACAGATAAAGACATAGAGGTTTAGAGAAATTCAGTATCCCATGTCACACTCAGATAATAAGTACCGGAGTTCGGATTTAGCCTCAGACAATTTAACACCCACATCTATGCGCTTACATACTTAGTCATAGTGCTATAATTCTTAAGATGTCCATTTTAACAGTACCAAAGGTAAGCAACCGGGACTAGACCCATACTGATATAGTTTACTTCTGCCAGGTTTCTGTTCAATGCACAGGCTCCAAATTGGAGGTATAATTCAATTGTAAAAATAGAGTTTGACATTCAAATTTGTACCCCAGTGCCAATTTGCTGTTTCCCTTGAAGAGCTTCTTCCTCTGTTTGAAGAATGCTCAAATGGATTTAACCTAGAATGAAATGCCAGAAACATAAAGGAGCCACAAAAGTTTAGGATGCTGCCCTTGGAGAAACTGTTACTGCTAGCTGATAACCTCTAAGCAAATAGAGGTAGTAATTGGATGAGTTCTCTTAATTGAACGCAGTAGAGAGAAAGCTCAAGTCCTGCGCTTGCTTCTGATGTCCATTAACGCTACATAATTATTTTGGAACAACCTTGAGATGAAAAGAGGCAGGCGTTAAAATGGAAAGCTTCCAGATTATCCTCAGAAAGAAAATTTTCTATTCAAAACTACTCTTAGAGTAGCATAAATTTTACCATAGATTCATAATTAAATAACAAAAGAATAATCAGAATAACCATCTCAAAGACTCTTACTAAATTAGGTGATATTAAAAAAGGAGAGAAAGCCTGAAGAGGTAATTCTGGTTAGGACAGAAAATTAACAAAGGAGCGAAGGGACAGTTAAAGTCCGGAAGCCAGGTGTAATGACAGAAGACTTTAAATTCCTGGCAAATTTTCAAGACACATAAAGAAAAATTAGGACTGTTCTTCTTAACAGATTTTTAATTATAGAACCACTTTATTCAAAATTAGTTGAATTCTTTTACCCTCTATTGTGTATTCTGCAATTAATTGAAGATTCATTACAGAACACTTTGTTCCTCTACTGCTGTCCACCTAAGGATCTCAACATGTGACAGACATTTTTAAAATTACTGAGGACCTAAACTCATTTTGTAAAAAGAAAAGAAAGGGATACAGAAGCACATTTGCTAGTGAAAACAAGCATCCATTTCTTTCCCTATTCTTTTTATTGACCCACACAGCACACACCCCTACTTTCTGTTCTTAAAAAACAGCTGTCTCACCTTGGGTTCCCCAGAAAGCAGAGCCAGAGACAAAGGCAAAAGTGCAATAATTTACAGGAAGTCTGATGGAAGTGTCAGCAATGAGGAATAGGAAAACTGAAACAGAGAAGTGAGAGGAATACAAGAATGCCTTACAGAGTTGACCACTGCTACCCTGGGGGAAATGGTGTTCTAACTGAAACCATCAAATGAGGAGCCACGAGAAATAGATCTAAGTACATGTGTCTATCTGGGAAAAAGGAAGGGAGGTGTTTATCCATTGGCACTTGTTCTTGGGTCCAAGGATCACCCCTCTCCAACACACACGCACACACACACGTGTACGCACGTGCGCACACACACATATTCATACTCACACACATATTTCAGGCATCTTCAGCCAAAAAGCAGGCAGCCAGGGTCATGCACTGGGCAGACTAAAGATGCTGTCAGGGAGTCCCTGCACAAGTTGGGGGAAGGTCCCTGGGGATGTGGCTGGACCAAGTGACACCCTCAGCAGAGAGGATTTTAGTGGTGCCCAAGAGAGCCTCAGAGTGGCCACGTCCACCTCAGATCCACTTCTACTCTGAGTTCTGAGCAGGTGTTTTACAAACATTTCAGTGGTACAGATATATTCTACACTGTCTTCTTAAAAGAATAAAAGTGCTGTTAAAGGATTCACGAACCTCTTCTAAACTGCACTTAAATTTTATCCTTCCTCAAATCCCACATAATCCTGAACTCCTTCCTCTCTTCCCTAACAGAGTGACCCTGCACAAAGTTAAAGCTAGGCCTCCACGTTTTCAATGCACACTAGACTCGCTCACACCCCATCAAGGTTAGTGATACCTCCCTGAGTTACCATACCTGGTAGTCATCTTCTGCCTGGGGCATCCTCTCCTCTCTATTGTGCTGGACTTCTTCCTGAAGCCCAACACTTTTACCTTTCCTGGGCATTTTCTTCAGCTTGTTCTGCTTCTCTGAGTTGACCTCTGTTATCTTCTCTAACCTGGCTTTCTCTTTCTTCTCTCTAAAGGTGTGATTTCCCCAAGGTTAGGCCTTTCAACCTCAAAGTTCACTCAATGATTGCATCCACAACTGTCTCCTCATCTTGGAGGGTCCTTTCCCTACTCCCAACCCTCTCACAGCTCCTCCAGCTGTCTCCTCATAGAAACCCACTTGTAAGTGCAGAAACCAGCATCTCCAGTGTTGTCTGTTCTAACTCAATTTGTGACCTTCTCTGCTAGGGTGGTCTCCTTCAGTGTTTCCTACTGCTGTTAATAACCCACTCATTCTTACAGGCTCCCAGGTCCTAAGGCCTGTTTATCAGCACCCCACACACACTTAACTCAATTTGTTTCGCAAAAAGAAACAGCATACAATTCACTTCCTTTTTTGTTTGTTTTTTGAGTTGGAGTCTCACTCTTTCGCCCAGGCTGGAGTGCAGTTGCATGCTCGCAGCCACCACAGCCTCTATCTGCTAAGCTCAGACGATCCTTCTACCTCAGCCTTCCAAGTAGCTGAAACTACAGGCACATCCTGCCATGCCTGGCTAATTTTTTGATTTATTGTAGAGCTGAGGTCTCGCCAAGTTGCCCAGGCTGGTCTCGAACCCCTGGACTCAGGCAATCCTCTCATCTCAGCCTCCCAAGGTGCTAGGATTACAGGCTTGAGCCACCATGCCCAGTCAATTAATTTCCTTTTAAATCAATCAGTGAAAAATGCACCCAAACTGTAAATCCCCTGAAGACAATGTTCGTCTTCAGTTTAAGAATCCCCAATATGGTGACTTCTTGGTCCTAGAAAATCTTTAAAAAGTTAATCTACTAACTTATTCACTCAGGGTCAGTCAAAGGTTTAACTCAAATCCTGTTTTAAAACTTATTTTTATATGCATACTCGTAGAATTTTAATTTTACATACATGAACAAATGCAACTTATACATAAAGACGTAATGTATTTATGCGTAAAACTAGACAATTATATCACGTATTTCCTCTCATCTCCCCCTCCATTTAGTCAACTTCCTCCCTGGCCTGTTCCCCACTAGGAAACCCCAGTTAACAACTTCAAATGTATCCTTTCGTGTCATATAGAAACATACATATTCATCTATACATATATACACATATATCCAGATATACAGGGCTTAAATGATAGTTTGCAAAAAACGAGCTAATATATGCAGTGTCCTCAAAATCTTATAAAGTATCCGGTAAAGTTTTCACTCATTTGTTTTTATGGTTTGGAAGCACAATCATTTATTTACACATTTTATTATTGATTTTTTTTTCCTCTGCTATGAACGACACTGATGTAAACAACCTTGTAGATCATCCTTACATATGGAAACTTTTCTTTATATAGAGTAGATTAGCAAGAAAAGGATTACTGGGTTGTTAAGGTATATACCTTTTTTTTATAGATGTTGAGAGATTGCTCTCACATTTCTTTTAGCATTTTATGAGCCTGCCATTTCCCCCACTCCCGGGCAGCAATAGATTTTATGTTCACTTCAATATTTGCCAGTTTAAAAGGTAAAAAGTGAAATCTATTACTTTAATCTATCTTTTCATGGGTACTAATGTGCTTGGGCCACCCTTAACTTTTCATTATTTTTGACCACATAGATTTTCACTTATATCAATATTCCCTTCATATCTGTGACCGTTTTCCTATTGTTTATATTGCTTTCGCTAACTTTGAGTCTTTTGTGTAGTATAAATATTAGCTGATTCCTCTTATGCAATTTTTTTTCAAATTTTTCTTTTATTTTTGGTTTGTTTACTTTGTTTATGGTATTCTTGCCATAACAAAAACTTTTAAAATGTATATACTCAATTAACTTTCTCTCTTTCCATATTGCACCTGAGTGTTTAGAAGCCTTTGCTTGCTTCTGGAATGTTTACTTGGTCTTCTAGAATTTTCATAGAAGATTGCTATTTTACATATAAGTCTCTAAACGTGGAACTGGAAATTGTATTTCATATGAAAAAGAAACGGTCATTAAAAAAATTTCTCTTGGTGGACAGCTAGTTGTTCTCTAATAAACAATCTATGTTTTACTTGGTATATAATGCACATGTTAAATAATCCATTATTTTTCCTTTATTATTGAAATATTTATCTTTTCAATAGGTTAAATTATATTCATTTGCTCTGTACTACATATTGTTTTGAAGTGCAGAATGACTAAATCTAGCTAATTAACCTGAGCATTACTTCACATCGTTATCGATTTTGTGACGAGAACTCTTTTCATCTACTCTCTTAGTATTTTTCAAGAATACAATACATTGCTAACTACAGTCACCATGATGTACTATAGACTTTTGAAAGCTACTGCTCTTCTCTAAATGAAATTTTGTGTCCTCTGACCAACATATTCTCAATTTCCTCAACCCCTAGTCCCTGGTAACCACCACTCTACTCTCTTCTTCTGAAAGCTAAACTTCTTTAGATTCCACATATATATGAGATCATGCAAATTCGTCTTCTGTTTTAAATGCTTATATATGCCAAGATCTACTTTCAGATTCTTTCATCCACATTTCTACTCTGTCTATTCCTATGGCCATATCATAATTATTTCTGAGAAGAAGTTTTCTGGTTAAGTAATATTTTCTGAATCTCTAAGGCAAGTCACTGCTCCCTTTCCCTCCCTTGAGCATTCTTGAAGGTTTATCCTTATGTACATACTGAAAGATCATTTTATTTAAAAAGAACCACTGAGATTGTAACTCTAAATGTATTAAATATATGAGGGGGACCCAAAAAAACCAGGAATTTTTTATTTAAAAAATGTGCATTTCTTCTTACATGTTTAAATTTTGGTCACCTTCAAAGTACACTCCAATTAAGGCAATACATTTATTGAGACCCCTTTTCCACTGCTCAAAAGTTTTTTAGCTTGTTTCTTTTAATGCCTTTTGGTGTTTCAGCCATTTTTCTTTCACCTCTTCTACATCAGAAAAACATTTGAGGAATTTTTTTCATCTGGAGAAACACACAAAAAGTCTCCTGGACGAGAGCAGGTGAATAGGGAGGATAGGACATGGGGGTTGTATTATTTTGGGTCAAAAACTGCTGAACATTCAGGACAGTGTGGGCAAATACATAAATCTCCCATCATGAAAGGGGAAAATACATTGAAAGAATCTCCAAAAAAATTCACTGATGCCAATGGGTTCCTAGATCACCTACCTAATGGGAGTAGCCTGTATTACAAGGGACTCATCCTCCAAAAGATAATTCCAATTTTGGGGGGGGTCTTCTCTCTTATATATTAACTTTGGAAGAACTGATATTTTTACAGTATTAAATCCAAGGCAAGACCAAATTTTGTGTAATGTGCTTAGATTTTATAATTTTCTTCTTGTAAGTCATATCTTTCTTGTTAAAGTTATTTGTAAATAATGTACTGTTATCTTGCAATTGAGAATAGACTATCCATTTCTTTTTTTAGATACTGAGTTTAATTGCTTGATTTTAGACTTAGTTTTACTAGGCCTTCATGTTTCCTGAATCCCTTTCTTACATGGTTGCAGATTAAAGCTGACCAAAAGTGAAACTGCATGGAAATTTGGAGGTAGGAATGAAGCCAAAGACAGTAAGCACTGAATAATAAAGGTACAAGCAGGTTCCAGTTTTTATTTTCTCTTCTCCGTCTCTCTTTCTGGACCCCTGGCCCACTGACCAGCACTGACTTCATGGTAAACCCATGGCAGTGGCCATGAAAAGCCAACCATCATTCACTGACTTGTACCCAATCTTCCACAAACCATGAACTTCTACGCCAGTCTCTTCCATGGTTCCAGCTACAGCAACCAGATACACCTTCCTTTCAGGTGAGCAAGTTGGGGAATACCTGCATTCAGGTTTGTTAGTCATCTTTTCTCTGTTCCTTTAACTTTCCTTTGGGATGCTTACTTTCCAAGCACCACACTGAGTAATGCCTAATCCCTGCAATAAATTTCCTCCTCCATAATACTCTTACTAGTTCCATTATTCTAACTAAAGCAGTAAATCCCTTAGAGAAAGTATTTTTGCGTGTTTATATTATATGCAGCCACTTAAAATTTCTTTATCAATTATCTTAGATTTGGGGAAAATATCTTATATTTTCTAGTATAAGCTTATCAAGAAAAAGATATTTTTAAAAAATGTTTCTACCAGTTGTTGTTGTTCTTCTTCTTCGTCGTCTTCTTTAAATTTTTTGGTTTTTGATGACCTCTTAGGGTCATCAAACTTTTGCTAAAACTTTTAGGTCACTGTCAAATAAGATGAGAACACAGAACCCTGTGGGCTGGTGGTGCAGTAGCAGGCAGATGTCAGACCCCTGATGAAACCTTAGGAGGAATCCTCATTGCTCCCCCATATCCTCACACTCCCTGAGCCTCATGGACAGGAGAACACTCAGTCCATCAGTTCAGCTCCTTAATTTCACAGGCTAAAGAGTCTGACACAATCATACAAGGTTGAGCCCTATAGCCTCCTTTCTAAACACTCCTAACTCCCACCCAGTACCAGCTTCATGGGCTTGTGATCTCACAGTCATATAACACCCTGAACTTAGAAGGGCCCCATGATTTGTCGAATGCTCTGTCATCATCTAAAATTCCTAATAATTTCTTCAACAAGGGTTTCTGCATTTTAGCTTTATACTGCACCTCAAATTATGTAGCTAGTCCTGCTCCCATGTATCATTGAGCTAAGATCTCATAAAAGGCTTCTTAGTTCTAACCCTTCCTTCTGGGCTATTAGATGTTAGTATCCAGTCTCTACTCTCAACCACACCAGTTCTCAATACCTGTGTTCCCACAGCACCCAATGCATGATATGCATCCCAGAGTGTGTCACTCCAGGCCATTTGATGCATGTGAGCCTTGTAGAGTATGGGTAAAAAAAAAAAAAAAAAAATCATGGACCGGCAGCCATTTTTCTAGAATTCTTTGTGAAATATTTAATGTGGCCATATTAGGGTTTTAAAGGTGTAGAATGTACACACACACACACACACACACACACACACACACACACACACACGACAAAGGAACTGAACAATTCTAACAAAAAGGAAGGCTAGACTAATTTGTTGTCATAATGAGGGAAGGGAATAGGTTCAGTGGAAATGAAAGAGTAAAAGGGATATAAGAACAGGACCAAACAACTATAAGGTTAATGGTAAATAAGATAAATGGATTCATATCAAATGAGAAAATAAATTGATATTTTCCTGGTTGTACAGTCTATTGAAAAGAATTGCAGGGTGGTGGCAAAGTTTGATAATAAAACTCTCAGTTATTGAAATCCTTCTTTAATTATTTTTACTCACCTGTCCTTAGTAAACAAGTATGTTGAAATATTCTAAACTCTCTTCAAAAATTAAGTACTTTCAGTTTTTCTAACTCCTCATTCTAAAACTTTAAGCATCTTTATAGAGCAGGATAGATATAGAAGATATATATATGTATAATATTGAATTGAAGGGTTCTTAAGTACCACGACATATTTTGGGAATTATACATGTAACATAGAGCTACGAGATTAACAAATATTTTGAGAATTTACAACCTGTCAGAGAACATATACTTTTCTTTGTGTGTGTGTGTGTGTGTGTGTGTGTGTGTGTAACAATGTAAATTTTATTTACTTCTACTTACATTCTTATCCTCATATGTATTTTTATAAGAATATTTTTCTTTTTAATTTTTTTTATTTTAAGATGTGGGGTACAATTCAGGATTAGGAATACAAACGTTGATTATGTAGGTACCCTTGTTGATGAGGTGTGCCCCTCCTTCCCCTGGCAGTTTCCCTCAACTGCCAATCCCACCCCCTGCTCCCCTGGCAGTTTCCCACTTCTTCCACTCCCTTTCTTATAATGTTATAATAATGGTGAACAATTAGCATATGCTTTTTAATGGATTGACATTATTTAAACCTCAAAATAATTCTATAAATTAAGTATCATTATCTTCATAAATATATGGAAACCAAACACTAAAGAGGTTTAATGACACTAAAGAGATTTCTTGGTCACACAGGAAACAGAATTCAAATCCAGAAGATGTCTAATAATAGACTTTTAAGGATGACTTATTCATACAAATCGTCTTTGACCTGTCTGCTCAACAATTCCCCTCAGTGGTGCTTACTGAGGGGAACTGTTATGGCAAGAATGAAAAGAAGCTTTTTTGAAAGCTGTGCTCAATTTTTTTTGTTGCGAATGAAACAGAATTTCCAAAATTTGCTAAAATATTGAAGTGATCATTAGGCATATTTTTATGAGAAAAACACAGGTAGTTCCTAGAAAACAGATATTTTCAAAAGAATATCATGATCAATGATGATTGCTTCTTAATCACAATCTAGCGCTTTCCACTTTGATTCAGTAGTTCAGATGATCAAGGACACGTTTTGGAAGATATCCTTTGTCAGTTTCCTGATCCAGAAAAAGGAACAATTTTCCTAACTCTATGGACCAGTGTGAACTCCTAGTGTGTGCCTTTTCATGGATGTGTATGTATGTGCATGTGTTTGTGTGTGTACATATGTGTGTGCGCATGTTTGTGTGTGTGAGTTTGTAAGGGTGTGAAGAGCAGAGGTGGAGATCGTTCTGTGCGTGTGAATGACAAGGCACATGATTCTTAACTATCTCATACTGCTGCCAGAATGAAAACATTTATATTAATAAGTTAAAAAATTGGTGTTTTCCAAGGAGCCCATATAAGAAGCCCCATATACAAACAGACACAGCCAACAGAGTTCCCAGATAAGTCACAGCCAGTCTCCATCAAGAGTCTTCATTGTAGCCGGGCTCAGTGGCTCAGCCTGTAATCCCGCGCCTTTGTGAGGCTGAGGTGAGTGGATTGCCTGAGCCCGCGGGCTCAAGATCCGCCTGGGCAGCAAGACCTCATCTCTACAATAAATCAAAAAATCAGCCGGGCGTGGTAGCACATGCCTGTAATTCCGGTTACTTGGAAGGCTGAGACAGAAGGATCGCTGGAGCCCAGCAGGTCGAGGCTGCGGTGGCCAGGAGTGGCCACTGCACTCCAGTCTGGGTGACAGAGTGAGACTCCAACTTGAAAAAAAAAAAAAAGAATCTTCATTGAAGCAACTCCACATTATTTTGAGACTCCCTCCAGGAAATCCTACTCTCAAAGAGGTGCACAACATTCTCAGACAAATTCTTATTTCCTTGGAAACCATACCTCTGGCCTCTGGTGCTGGCAGCCTTTCTCACCTAATGCTTAACAGCTCTTTGCCTTTTTCTCCTAATTGATACATAAAATTCTCCCAAATCAAGTTGCATATGGACTGTCCCATCTCCCTTATTCTGTCTGGGGAATCATCATATGGTTCTGGTTCAATACTTTGTAGCCAGTCTTTGGCATCTTGTTTTTAAGCAATCACAGACCACAATTATAACCATCAATAAACCCTTTCAGACAACTAACTATAGATCTCTTCTAACAGAGCGTTGTGAATTTAATCTCGAGAGACAAAAATAGGATGCAAGAAGTCTTCACAAGTGGGTGCACTGGGAAATCTGGAAGCTTTGTCATATAAGTTGAGAAGTTCCCAGGCTGCAGAAGTGAGGAGGAGAAGAAGGAGGACATGAAAGAGGAAGAAGGAAAAGGAAAAATAAGAAGGAAGGAGGGAAAGAGGAAAGGGAGAAGGGGTGGAGTCAATATAACTGAGGCTTTAATCAAAAAACCAGAAACTATTTCAAGTATTTGCATTGGAGGGAATTTAATTCAGGAAATTACACAGGTGATGGAGAAACTGAGACGTCTAGGTGATTCAGAGATTAGCAACAGCAAAACCCCACCATACTCTAGAGCTGGAGAGGCAAAGGGAGAAAGAGGTCATGTCACCTAAGCCTCCAGGTCAAGGCTACCTAACAGGAACAGGAACATGACAGACTTATTAGGAGGAAGCTGGAGTCAGGGAAGGCCCCAGCCCACTCAGAGATGCCACTGGAGACAGAATGGGAATTGGAGTGCTTCCTCCTCCCAGGTTCCAGATTTCCATCAGTACATCTTTCGGTCGAACAGAGTCAGAAGTCAGTTGACAGGAAGATGCAGCCTGTAAATTTCAGCTTTCCTCTGATACAGAGCAGGGCATGAGAAGAGCAATCATTAAATCGGAGGAATAGATCTGACAGGCTACATGGGTAAAATCAGAGTCCCAGCTAGATTTGAGCCCACCACCTTGCCCTCAGGCTTGGGTAGCGTGATTCACAGCTAGGGCGCAGAAGAAAAGTGACAACATAGCTACTGGTAAGTGTTCAGACACAAAACAGAGAAAGAAGAAAGATTCAGTAGTGCTTACTGGGGGCAATTGTTATGGCAAGAATGAAATGCAATGTTTTTGAAAATTGTGCTCAATTTTTGTTTGTTGCGAATGAAACAGAACTTTCCAAAGTTTGCTAAGATATTGAAGTGATCATTAGACATATTTTTGTATGAGGAAAACAGAGGAAGATCCTAAAAAACTGATATTTTTTCAAGGATATCATTATCAATGACTACTCCTTCTTAATCACGTTTTCAAAGTAAATATCTTTATTGCAACAACAACAAAAATAATTGAACATGAGCACCTGGGACACTTTTAAACACAGGTGAATGATGAGGGAGAAGCAGGAGAGCTTAACTGACAATGACCCCGGGGAAGTGACGGGACAAGGGAAAATCTTCGTTGTTCCGGAAGAATTAGCTGCCTTCGGAGCTGGCTGAATTGTCCTGGGGACAAGCAAAAGGCTGAGCTCTGTAGAGAAGATGAGAATTAAAGACTTTTTTTTTTTAATCTCAAATTCTCAGTTGCTCAATGAACACGAACGTGCCCCATGAATGCTAAGTCTGAAAGAGCAATGAATAAAAGGATCTAACCTGTCATGACCCCCAGTGACACCACTAATGGCACAAAACTCCCCTCTGTATTAACTTGTAACCGGTTTGCAGTTTGCTTTATTCATAATCTCATCTACCCCGTTTCTAATCTTCCTGACAGGCTTTGAACACAAAAGGCAGTTTATCTTTATATTACTCGTTTCAAATTACAAATTCTGCAGCCCTGACAGTATTTGTATCAGCATCAGATGAGATACTTGGGTGTTTCTTTGTTTAATGAGAATTTTGGTGGCAAGGCACACAATTTTACATTTTTATCATACCTCAGCTCAATTGCATGCTTACTGCAATCTGAGAAGCCATGTATTTGGACTCCTCTGGAAGTTTCTCTGGAACCAGTGTAGAAGGAAGGAGCAAGAAAGGGAACAGAAAGAACTTCACATCCCTGCTGGGCATGGTGGTTCACACCGGTAATTCCAATACTTCGGGAGGCAGAGCTGGGAAAGTTGCTTGAACCCAGGAGTTCAACACCAACCTGGGCAATATAGCAAGATCTCATCTCTACAAAAAATCAAAACATTAGCCAAGCATGGTGCCATGCCTGAAGTCCCAGCTACTCGGGTTGCTGAGGTGGAAGGATCACCTGAGCCCAGGAGGTCAAGTCTGTGGTGAGCTGCGATCATGTCACTGCACCCCAGCCTGGCCAACAGAGTGAGACCTGTCTCAAAAAAAAAAGAATATAACGTTACAAATCTTCACTCCTTCTCCCATCTCCCTATAATAGTGTCACACACTGGTCCACTGGTTTCCCAGTAAGATTTCATTGGAAGAATGCATTTTGTGGCCAAAAAAAAAGAATAAATCATGGATTTGTATAAATATTTCCATTAATCCTGGCCCTGGATTTAGCAAATCCTACAGTTCTATCTAATTACTTATCTGAAGTCTCCTTCTCTGTTTTTCTAGATCAGACTTTTAATCTATCCTAGTAGGCTACTAGATATCTCCAGTATCTACTAGATATCATTGTTTTACAGTTTTGAAAAGATACATTCTTCTTGCTTCTGGGTTCTGGCTCTTTGTTACTTTCCATAATTCTTTGGATTGCTGCTAGAAACGATGTCTATTCATTCCACTAACATTGGTGAGCACCTGCTTTGGACCAGACACCAGGTAAGTGCCCACTGGGCTCTCAGTATTCAAAATTAAATTAGTCAGGAATTCGCAGTAGTGTCTACTATCTGTGATCAAACCTATACATACTTGAAAGGTCGAATACATCTCTTCCTTTACCTTTGAGCTACATTTCTTTAACGTCATTATGACAAGACTTGTTGAGAATGAAATCAGAAGAATAGAAGTTGAAGTTGAAAAACTGACTGTTCTCTTAGTCATTTGGGATATTATACCACTATCTTTGTCTGTGTGTGTTGCTATCAAGGAATACATGAGATGTGGGATAATTTAAAGAAAAGATTCATTTGGCTGACTAGGAGATTGGGCATCTATACAAATTTATGTGGGTAGTCTGCCACTGTAGGCTTCATCTCCAACATCAGCATGTTGTCTTCCTAAAATGAGTTATCCATTTGATAATTGCTAATTTCTTTAGGGATATTGTTCCTTATAAGCTTTTCATAAAGTATCAATGATGTCACCATCTTCCATCCAAACTTCACCATCAGTTTGATGTTTGTTCTTGCCTCAATTTTAGCAGAATTCATGTTTCTCTGATAGGGGCTTTTTTCAAACAATATTTCATCCTTCTCATTTCTTCAGACTAGATATGTTCAGATAAGAAACAAATTAGTATGAGTTTATTTTGGCATAAAATGATTTTGGAATCCATGCACAGTTTCTTCAGAATATGCATTTTCCATAAACTTTTGGAAGATCCCTTGCACTATAGAATTATTAAAACCCTTTTGCGGGAAAGTCATGATTTTTTTGAAGATTAGACAGACACTGAAAAACAGTTTAAATATGAGAAATGTAATATATCATTATGCCAGTAATCAGAAGGTTAAGAGTGAAGTTAAACTGACAAAGGGAATGAGTCAAAATTGTTCATCTAGGTCCTTAAAGAATGTGGTCTATAGAACACACCTTGAGTATAGGAGCTACCTCATGTTAAAGTGAAAAAAAGATTAGGAATGAGCAGGCTAAGCTCAGATATCATTTATACAAACCGCATCACACAGATCTTAACAGAAGAGACCCTAAATACATCAAAAGTACCTCCAAATAATCTGAATCAACCAACCAAATTTAAAACATTAGTATATAAGGGGAAGACAAAACTGCATTAGCAGTATAAAGATAGAAAGTGAGCCAATGAGAATTGCTACTACATATTTTGTAGAGAAATTCATTGCCACTGTAAAAAACAGAATTGAAAGAAGTAAACTTGTATTAATTTTGAAGTTACACAAATTTGAAGAATCATGTTGTTTTGACCCACCACCATCGATTTCCCATCTAGTAATAGCATGCTGATTCTCTTTGGGTACTCTCCTTTCCGGCTCTGACCCATATTAGTCTGAACTCCTGCAGTCCAAGACACTTGCTTGATCAGATTCTCCCAGGAGCTGACTCTGAGTCTTGGATTTCAGTGTGATTCATTAAGGAAGTGCTTCCCAGACAACCCACCAGAAAGTGGGGGAAGGAAGACAAGGAAGAGGAGGAATGCAAACAGGCATGTAATTTTGTGTAAAGTTCTAGCTTCAGTCTGATGCCAGTGAGAGCTCTGGAGTATAAATTGCAAATTAGAGTTTGTTTTGTCTCACAGCAAGGGAGCTACACTTTCATAACCCAGTTTAGAAACGAGCCACGGGCTGACCTGAGACCAGTATAGACTCACAGATACTCGCTCTCTTTTCTACAGTCTTTCTCTTTCTTTCTTATTTAACTTTAATTTATAGATTTTCTCTTTTTTCCCCACTTTTATTTTAGATTCAGGGTGTACTCATGCATGTTCATTACATGGACATATTGTGCGGTGGTGGGGATTGTGTCTCAGGTGATCTATTCCCCAAAAAGTGAACATTGCACCCCAAGGTAATTTCTGAACCCTCACTCCTCTTTCCATATCCCCCCTTATGAGTGTCCCCAATGCTCATCTTTGTGATCATTTAGCTCCCAATAGAGCAGCCAAGAGCAATCCTCTGAAGCTTACAGCTGCAAGTCAATGGCAGCAAAGCACATGACACTCAAGGATGGGCCCAAAGGACATGGAAAGTAGATGAGAGGGGATATTTATGGGGTATCTACAGTGTTCACTACAGGTGAACATGCAAAGCAAGTCTGGGCAATAGCATATTCCTTACTCTGGACATAACAACTGATTTCATGATACCATGTAATCCAAGGCTGTCTAACTGGATAGTTGATAAGCTCAAGAGAGGAACTCAGGGAAGTTAAGATGAATCTGTTGCTTCTGACAGGTGTCTTTCTATCGTAAAGAGAACACCTGCCTAAGGGTGGAATGAAGTAAGGGAAGCAGTATAAGGAGACTGCGAGCTCAAGGCTAGTCTGATGACATGATTTGGACCACTTTTTCTCTGGGTTTGATACCTAAACCATAGTTTCTCTGATAAGGTTACTAATAAATTCCATTTTTATGCTCGAGCTAGTTTACCTTAAGTTTCTCTTACTTGCAATGAAAGCAATCTTATCTTTTAATTATTAGTAGTAAATTAACAATGTTGATGCAGTTTCCGAATAGTTGACTGGATGACAAGATCTTTATACATTATCCTTATATAGTATCCATATACTCTGAGACCTGTTAGTCTGATGTAAGAGTCTCTGCAAGCATATTCCTGCTGAAGGAAGCTACTATCGTGGCTCAAGGGAGGAAAAGCAGTTGCTTACATGGTTGACCATGCATCTTTCACAGCAAGACAGGCAGCTAGAATCAACACAGAACTGTCCCACAATTTAGTGTTTTTGTTTTACCCCCAACTTGGTTAAGGAAGAAAAGGAAATGGTGGTGAATCTTTCTGTTCTACCCCTCCTTACTGAAAGGCAGATGGTAAGGAAAAACTTCAGAGAAGATATTGTGAAACTCACACCATGAAGAAAAAAAACACTGAGCACCAAAAGAACAAAAAAAAAAGAATGAAACAAAGAATTAGACAACGTGACCTTGGTAGCTCAAGGTTAGAAGAATTTAAAAGAACAATGTGTTGATAAAGTAGAGAACTCCAGTGATGCATTTTTATTCGATCATTAGTTCATTCATTTATTTAGTAAACATGAATGAGAGGAATTGACTCTGTTCCAGGTCTTGGGTTAGGCACTAACCCAAGGAAACCTAACATGTTCCTTCCTTCAAGATGCAAATTATCTTCGTCCTTCTCGTCCTCTTCCTCCTCCCCTGCCTTCTTCTTCTTTGTTACCATCAGCATCATTATCATTCTTTTAATACACACTTAGTAACTGCTCTGTAAACGCTTGAATGAAGTCAATATCTTAGGGTTAAAGACTCATTACAAAGAATAGAGCCAAACTTTCAACAAATAAATAGAAAGAATAAAAAAGTAGGACACAAAACAAACAGTTGAAGAGAAAACAATAAAAAAGTTCTGAGTTAATTTTTATTTACCAAGTATTTTAAAAGTATCTATTCTTTTAGATCTTAAATGTTCTCACTACACACACACACACACACACACACACACACACACACACACACACACGGGTACCAAAGTGAAGTGGTGGAAGTGTTAATTATCCTGATTCACAGTGTATACGGATGTTTAATCATGATAATGTACACATTAAATGTACATAACTTTATTTGCCAATTACATTGCAATAATGCTAGAAAAAGACAAATATAAAGTTTAATTTGTATTTCTCTGCCATCTGAAATAAAATCAGTAATAAAAATAACTCTGTGACCCATACTGGGTTAAGAACTATTCATAAGAAATGTATTTTTCCATTTGGTTCTATTTTATAGTTTCTATTTCTCTTTCAAGATGTTATAACTTTTCATACATTAGGAACATATTTTTCCTTAAATGTATTGAGCATAGTAATAAAACTGGCTGTAAAATACTTGTCTAGTTTCAACATTTTGGTCTTGTAGGAGTCAGTCTCAACTGATTCTTTTATCTTCAAAATAGATCACAAATTCCTGGTTCTCAAATGTGAAGTAATTTGGGATTTTGTCCTTAACAGTGTTTCTTGTGGATCCTAGAAACTCAAATCTTCTTCCAAAGAATGTTCTTTTGTGTTAAAAAGGCAATTAATTTTTTTGGACTCAAGTTGCAAACTGTCTTTTGAACGATAGTTCAGATCTCAGTTCCATTCTTTTGTCCTTAGCTTTAGAGCTTCTCTAAGGTTGTTCCATTTGTGTATAGCAGAAGCACCAGAGATTTGGGCAACCTTGCTTCTCAGAATTTAGGGTTCTCTGTTTCTGATTCTCCTTTCTGGGATTCCTTTTCTATTTTCTAACAGCTATGGTTGTTCCAAACTCTGCCCTCTGGTTCTTCAGGACAGAAAAATTATACAAATTTCTGTCTGAGTTCAACTCCTTCCATATGCCCCTCAAAATCACCCACTAGGGTTCACTCTCAGGCAAAAGCTGCAAAAGGAGATAAATCAATCAGTGTTTTCTCTTCTTCTGCACAATTCCCCTACAAAACCTGGTAAATAAAAATTGTATATATATATATATATATATATATATATTTCAATTGTCTTCGGGATTTTTTTCAATCTTATCCAGAGCTAATAGGTGCTGTCTGTAGAAGGACTGATAATATTATATATATGTAATTATATGTAATTTACATATATATAAATTATATACATATATGTAAATTATAAAAGCAGACCCTAAACAATTATCATAATACTATAAGAAAGGGATTGGCAATAATGGGAAACTGCCAGGGGAGGGATTTGGGGCACATCTCATCAATAAGGGTGCCTGATCTCAAACCAGAAGAAGTGGGGACCAAAGGGAGGCCCAAACTTTACCTGTACGATGACCACTTGTATACCTAATCCCAAATTGCACCCTACATCTTTAAAATAAAAAAAAAAAAATATATAAAGCTTTTAGTTATCTGTAAAAGGAAACATAAGTATTTAAAATGTGAATGTTTTTAAGCCCTCTATACTATTTATCATAACCTGTGAAGATTAAGCAATTACCAATGAGAAAGTATTGATACAAAAGATGTAAAATCTGTGAACAAGAAAAATGCATCCATTTGCTGTGTCATGACCCCAGCTATGAGTTCAAATATGCCTTGTTAATTGCATCTACACTTTATAGTTGGAAGTAATTTCTGAAGTCACTAGGATGATTTTTTTTTCATATTAACATATTTTGGAGACAAAAAAAAGTAGGAAACATCTGGGAGAATTGGTACCTGCTGATTTGTCTTAAAATTATTTGTTTGATTAAATTTGGTGACTTTTTCTGCTAAATTTGAAAGAGAGATGGGATTGAGTATTTTCTTACAATCATTCTTCAAAAATATAAATTTAGTTTTCTTAGGGTGAGCCTCAAAAAGTTCTGTGAGCTACATATCTTCATTGTGAAAAAATAAATCTATGAAGCAATTATATTGAACCCTATACCAAGCTGTACTCACCTTTAAACTGAGTGTGACATTCGGATTTTATAGTATTTTAAAGAGAACTCAGAAGTAGGTCTGGACATGAACAGCTAAAAATCCAGTCTGACTGGTTTTATTATTTTATAACAGTTGAGCAGAAGACTGCAAATTATTTAGCAGAACTCAATGCAAATATTTTCTCTTTTCTTCTAACTTATCAATCACCTCACAAACAGGGTACAGTGATGTTAAATTTTTCTAACAGAATGAATTAAAAAGTGGGAAATTTACCCAAGTAGTTGGGGAAGGATTTGTCTATACCAGTAGTGGACCTCTCCTTAGAAACAGAAGTAGCCATCCTGCACATTCTCTTTGGGGCAATGGAAACATCCCTTTTTGTAGGTTGGAGATCAGAGTCACATGTCAAGTTAAACAGGACAGCCCAGAAAGCGTCCTGTTCAAGAAACATCCATTTTTTTTCTCTCCACCACTCTCCACTCAATGCTGGCCTGGGGTAGTTCAAAGCTGCCTCCCACTGACTCCACCTTCAAGAGTAATAGAAGTACAGAGACTACCACTGGATACTGCCTGAATCCAATATTACTACCTGGAAAAGCTAGATTTTAGCTTCAATTTAGGCATACTCTTCGGCCAAGACCCTCTGAGTTCTTTACAAAGTACCCAACCTTGTATGGCTCCAGGACATTTATTCCTGCAACTTTTCTCTTTTGGAATTTTTATTTGTTTGTTTGTTTGTTTGTTTCGTATAGGCTACCCTTCCCATCAAGCCTGCTCGAGTCACTTTACAAAACTCTTGGCTTAATTTTATTCATGACTCTGAACCCAGGATGCACTAATTATTTTGCCACTTTAGCAGACTTAATGCCTCAGTGTCCCTCCGTGGGCAGGCCTATACCAAATGAACTTCTTTGGTACTGGGTATCCTTCCAATGCCATAAGACCATAAACCCGTGGGATTGTCTGTTTTCTATACTGGACTGGAATCCCAGTACTTATTAGACCAGTGCCTCACAAAAAGAAGGTGCTGACCTAATTTTGCTTTATGAATTAATGACTAAATAAATAAGTGAAATAACTCCACAACTCCTAAGAATTTTCATTCAATAAAGCTATGAAGCTGTTCTTGCCCTCTTTTTCTCTTCCCTTTCTGAAAAATGTACCCTAAAGCCAATGGCGGAACAAGGTAAGATAGCTTTCTACACTGATAGGAGGCGGGATGGGGATGCGATGGCACAGAATAGGATGTAGAGATGCCCACATTGGTAAGAGGTGTGATAAAGGACTGTGATCGTGCAGAATGAGATGTCAAAGACAACCAGACTTGGTAAGGGGTGGCATGGAAAGATGCAATGGTGCAGAATGAGATACCAGAGACCCAGAGTGAAAAGAGAAGGCTGCATTCCGGTGGTGGATTGTTGCTAGATGAAGAGTGTCAGATCTCAAATAAAGTAAAGCTTGAGCCCCATGCAAGGGATCAGCCCAAGCAAGCTGAGCAGAGAAGCCACACATGGAGGCAGCCAGAGTAGGAAACGGCACATCCAAAAAAAGAGAAGACCCAGCAAGTGATGTCAGAGCTCAAGTAGGATGAAAAGGCAACCTGCAGAGGTGGGAGCTGCCCAGTGTGGGAAGTCAGAGCCTGAGTGAGAGAGATGGGGGAGCTAGGCTGGTGCAGACTATAAGAGCTCAAGCAGGAAGAAGAGCAGAGAGGTTGGGGAGTCAGACCCTTTGGTGGCATCCATGCTTGGGCCAACCTGGCAGGAGAGTAATCCTTGCTGCAGTGCATTCTGGGTAGAGAGTCCGCCCCAAAAGGGTGAGGATATTGTCCATGGTGGGGAAGTCGATCACCAAGAGCAGTAGGCTAAGTGCACACAAGTTGGTGAGAAGTAGAACACAGAAGGGGGGAGACGCAGCAGATGGTGGACTGGTTAACTTGTGGGGGATAAAGTGATTATGATAAAAGGAGTGGAGCTGGGTTTCTCATTGTCAAATAAACGAGTCATGAATGAGGAAAGGAGAAAATAGGAAAAACCCTGTGCTGTTGGATTAGAATGAGAAGCATCTGCATACAAACTCATAATTTTTAGTATACACATAGAGAAAGGTACACAGATGTCGTGGTAGGCATATGTGCCTGTGTGTGTGTGTATGCCTTTTGATGAGAAACAGGGTATTTACATAGTTTGAAGTAACATTACACAATATAATTATTATCCAAAAAGGGAAAAGGTAAGTGGATAAGCTTGGTAGATACCACCAATGTCAAGTTATCAAGTTAACATCACTAATAATTGGGATAATAAAAATAGTGCACCATTTAATAGAATGTAATGAGAAAAACGCATCATCACTTCCATGGCATTCCTGCCAAAATACAGGATCTGAATCTAGTCATAAAGAAAACCTCAAACTGAGGGGCATACACTACCCCAAAATGACCTATAACATCCAAAAGGGGCAAGATCATTAGAACCAAGGAAGACTAAGTGTTCTAGACCTAAGGAGAATAAACAGACAGAATAACCAATAACCCATGATTCTGAACTGGGTCATTCCATTACAAAGGATGTTATAGGAAAAAATAATGGGGTCTTTTGTGGGATCTGAAGATTAAAGGATGTGGCAATTACATTGACTGGGTAACAAAATCACACACACACACACACAATCACATGCAAACTAAAATGGTCACGAGTGATTAGGAAAAGGAAACCACTCTCAAATGGTTCTGAAAATAAAAGATATTTATACTATACTTCCAATAGTTATGTAAATTTGTTATAAAAAACTGTACATTTTAGTTTTAAAGTAAAAACAATCTATGTATTGTAAGAATCAATGTAATTTTCTTAACAAATCTAATGAGGGACAATGAAGATGTATAAACTCACTCTATCAGGGTGCTTCTCTCCCTGTCCCCTGCAGAGAGCAGATTGACAAACTCACAGTAAATGTGACTCTGAGTCATCCAGAAATTCTTTCTCTGCCTTCGTACAAATCTAATGCCATCTGCACATATCACATCTTTATCTTAAACCCTTTTACGATTAAATACACATTTGTATATTATATATGTGTAACTACACAAATATGTATATAATATATGTGTGCATGTTATATTATACATTTTAAAATCGGTTATGTTTTTATTGAATAGCAAATGAATTAATCGTGGGCACCAATTTATGCCTAAGAAAATAATATTCCAGCATTTGCATCTGTATTAATGCAACATATAGTCCGCCAGGACAAAGTTATTCAAAAAAAAATAAAAGCCAAATTGCAGAGTAAAGTCTTCAGAGAACCACACAAAAATTGCATTAGACACTTGAGTGGCTTTCTATTTAGGTTAATGTGGCAAAGCCAGCTTGCTGTTCACAACCCTTTGCCCGGCCCCCTGGGCTTGCAGGTAGAATACATTTCTCAGAGCCCTGTTGGCCTGGATTTCTCAATAAATTCAAGTACAGAACTTCTCTCCTCCCATCACCATTTCCTCTCTAAATGAGCAAAAATAAGTTTCTAATTTTATAGACACTGCAATATTTTTCCCCTGCTATAACAACTACCATCACCTAAACCAGCACATTTATTTCTTGTCAGGCCAGGATGGGAGACTACAGATGACCACAGGTATTAAGTCTCTCAGTTTCCTTAAAGTGAAACATCAACAGGGCAAGCCAGCCATTCTTTTGCCAAAGTTAGCTGCCTCTTACAAGATAAATCTTCTCTTCATTGCATTAATGAAATCACTCATTTGCTCCCATCTATCAAAGGCCCTTTTCCAGGAGGGTGTGAAGATGATAAAAGATCAATCTGCCACATTTATGTCACTATCTGGCCATCTATCTGTCACCATCTGTGTCCTAAAACCTGTCATATACCAGCTGTTGGAATGTCACATCTAGTGCACGAGAAAACATGCACTGAAAAGGATTTGATTTCTTCGAATAATTCTAGTCAAGTCTGATGAATACAAGAGCAGAGGACCTGGAGCTTTGTGGAAGCAAACAAAAGACTGGACTAGGCCTAGGAGTGAGGACAAGTTCCCCGGAAAATGAGCATTGATCTCCCCGAATACCTCTTTAAAGGTTAGATGCTGGCTTGGGGTCACATTTGTTCCCTATGTAGCTCAATCCTTGTCCATGCATGGGGCTCTCCCTGGCACCTGCCAACAAGCTGCCTTAATGTCTACGTTCTATTGTCTTCTGTAGTTCAAAACACCTTCAGTTTTCTCATCTGTGAAATGGGATTAGAAAACCAAATCTCACAGGTTGGACATCGGACATTGGACAGGCTGCAAGGTTAAAGACATAGCTGAATGAGGAAGTGCCCTTCCTGCCAACTATGTACAATAGGCAGATAATAAACTACAATATTATACCTTAGAGCCAGATTTTTTTGATGCAAGAAAATAATCTAGCTACTAGACATATGTATTACATTCCTCACCCACTTTGGAAGTTCATGTTGATCTTTTGTCATATACTTTTAAAAATAAATATTGGCCGGGTTTGGTGGCTCAGCCTGTAATCCCGCACCTTTGGGAAGCTGAGGTGAGTGGATTGCCTGAGCCTGTGAGTTTGAGACCCGCCTGGGCAACTTGGCGAGACCTCATCTCTACAATAAATCAAAAATTATCCAGGCGTGGTAGCACATGCCTGTAGTTTCAGCTACTTGGAAGGCTGAGGCAGAAGGAATGCCGGCACCCAGCAGGCGAGGCTGCGGTGGCCAGGAGCGGCCACTGCACTCCAGTCTGGGAGACAGAGTGAAACTTCAACTCAAAAAATAAAAATAAAAATAAATAAATAAAAATAAATATTTGAGTATTAACACCTACAGTTTCTCTGAATCTCACCCCTCTGATGTACATGTACAGATTGCCCACCCCCTCTTACAATGGTTCAATTTATGATTTGTTGACTTTACGACTGGGCAAAAGCAACATACTTTCAGTAGAATTTTGAATTTGGATCTTCTCCCAGGCCAGCTCTATGTAGTAGGATACTCTCACTCAAGGTTGGGTAGCAGCAAACCACAGCTCCTGGCCAGCCACATGATCATCATGGAAAACAACCAATAGACTACAGAGCACTGTGTTGCCGTCTGACTTTGCCCAACTGGAGGCTGATGTAAATGTTCTGAGCACATTTAAGGAAGCCTAGGCTAAGCTATGATGCTCAGTAAATTAGGTGTACCCAGTGCATTTTTCATGATTTCTAGTATTTTCAATTTACAATGAGACATAATCCCATCATAAATCCAGAAGCGTCTGAATGTGTGTGGGTATGAGTGTGTTTCCACTGAACTTGTCTATAACTTGGCTCTCCTCTGTAACTTGACAAATGTAGGTAACATGGTTCAGGTTAAGCTCTTTGTTCACCTCTTTCATGCAAAGTAATGATCTAGTCAACTCTACAAGTTCCAGTTAAATCGTGATAATCATAAGCATAATATAAATATTATAGCTGTCGTTTATCGAATTTTTACTATGTATAAGGCATGTTCTAAGTAATAATAATGTTATTTTTAATCTTCATAAAACTCTAACATGCTTTGCAACATTACATTTTATGAATGAGTATATTGAAACTCACAGTGGTTGAATAATTTACTCGCCAGGCTCACACGACTATTTGGTATCAGAAGAGGGATTCAAACTGAGTTCTCTTTGTTCAATATATCTGGTTTCCTCTATACAAAACGCCTTCCCATAATCAACTTTTAAATGTCTTCTTGTCACTTCTATTTTACTGCCACATTTTTTGAGTCATAATTATTACCAGTGGGTAATTTTAATGGGTACATCAAAATGCCATGAACCTGGAATCTGAGGTTAAAGTTAGAATAAAAAGCAACATCAGAGTCGGGGTGGGGCAAGATGGTGACCGGGCAACCCGGTGTCTGAAGCCCTCTACAAGGGAGATCTGCAGTGGGTCTCTGACTCTCGCCCCGGGAGGCTGGGGACCCCAGCATTGCAGCCTGCTCTTCAGACAGAGCTCGGCCATCACTATCGCTGGAACATCGCAACTGACTGGACAGTTTTACTGCATTGCACTGTCCCGTGGCTGCCGCAGCCCCTCCCCCCACCAGCGCTCCTGTCGCCGCCACGGCCTCTGGCACGGGTAGCTCATCACAACCCGGCGGGAGGAGATCCACACCAAACCGCTTCAGGGAAGATCTGCTGGGATCGCTGCCACCGCTCCTGCGTCCGAGACTGTCCTGTCCGCCTGGCGTGGGGATCCGGTTGCCTGCTCGGAGGCAGGCAGCCATCTTGTTCCTGTCCGGCCCCACCCCCTCTGGGGCGAGCAGATGAGATAGCACCACCTGCTGGCGATTCAAGGTAACAGCACCGAAACGGGAGAAACAAGCTTGATAAAGACATAGACCAAACTTCTGAACCGAGGTTATTCTGAACTGTCCTTCACTGCAGATCAGGGGAACTGACCCTAACTGCAAACTAATTTACCAGCTTGAAAAGAAAACTAGAAATCAGACCTGAAAGGACATTGGACCTAAACGAAATGTCACAGAGTGTGCTTCATTGATTCTATTAGTTTAATGACTTAATTCTATTCCTACTCTATTGTTCCCTTTTTTCTCTTTTCCTTTTCCTTTTCTTCTCTTTTATTCTGTCTGTAAACCATGTCTTTGTATAGAGGAACAGCACACTAATAAGGTGGTTGGATAGCTGGTATGTTAGCATCACTATATGTTTTATTTTTGTTTGTATGAGAGTTGGTTCGACTGTAGCTGTGGTCTATTGTTTTTATCTGTTTCAGTATAGGCCTCTCTCTCTATTTGTTGGCACACTCGTTTGTTTCCCCCTTTACTCCTCTATCTCTCCACTCCCCTCTTCAACCCACTATCTGCTCCATTCTCTCCCCTCTGCTAACCACATTTTATTTCAGGGAGTAAACCTACAGCCCCACTGCCCTAGAAAGATTCCAGGGCAGTGGGAAGTGGGTTCCACATTATCCACACGCCTGTCAGCGAATACCAGGACCTGCAGACAGATTTTGAATCACAGCTCTCCCCTTAAGTACATCTCAAAACTGCAAAAAGGACCACCTCCAACCTACAGTGCAACTTCAGAATTGAACAAAGTAAGAGGACATACATAAAGAATAGGAGATTGAACAAACAGAAGTAAAGCCAATCCCTTTACCCCTGAATAACAGAATTAAAGAAGACGGTGACGTGGAGGGAAGGAAAAGTAAGGAGGGGGAAAAACCGCACAAATGAAGAAAAACCAAAAGAAGAATATAGGTCTTACACAGACCCCTGGGAGATCAGACAATGAGAAAACAGATTCTGGAACACAGACAATGAAGAGTCCCCAGAATGACTGGCTACATGCAACAAACCCAGACATCAAGACATTAATGGAGAGAATTAAAAAAATTGAGGAGAGACAAGAGGAAAATAGGAAGGAGCTGTTGTCAGAAATGACAGCG
>NW_007246494.1:0-1659 GCF_000164805.1 Carlito syrichta
ACGCCAACTAAAAAAAAAAAAAAAGACACTCTTGGATTCCTGACTCACAGAAACGTTGAGATAATATATATAGAATTCATACACTCATAAGTGTCTAAGATTTGAAATAATTTATTCATAGAACAATAGATAACTAATATAATAGTTGAGAAGAGGGAAAGTCAAATTACTTAAAGGCTTAAAAAAAATCCAGCAGTTTTCTGTCTCACCTCTTCTTAACCACCCAGAGGCCACTGCCCAGGTGCTAGACTGCCACTGCCAGATTTCCTGTTATGAAAAGAAAATAAAGCTCTATTTGTTTATACTACTATTGAGTCTCTGTTCCCTGCAGCCAAATGCATTCTTTTCTTTTTTTTTATTTTTTATTTCTTGTAGCGATGAGGGCTCGCCAAGTTGTCCGGGTGGGTCTCGAACCCGCAGACTCAGGCAATCCACTCACCTCGGCTCCCAAAGTGCTGGGATTACAGGCTGAGCCACCAAGTCCAGCCCAAATGCATTCTTAAATGATACAGGTGAATTTGGCTGTAAAGCCTTACAGCGTGTTCCTTGTCATTGTTATTTGATGCAATATTGCATGATATCCAGCAGAAATGAACTGGCAGCAACAACATCTGCTGGGATTATAAATCAAACTGTGAGAGCAACTGAAAGTCTAAAGTTCTTACCATCATTGAGTCAGTCTAAGATGCCATCAACTGCACAATGCACCACTATTTTAGATACCACTGAGAGAAAAAAACTCAATTAAATTATGCCTCAGAGTGACTGAGCATGGTGACTCACACCTATAATCCCAGCACTTTGAGAGGCCAAGTCAGGAGAATCGCTTGAGGCCAGGAGTTCAAGACCAACCTGGGCAACAGAGTAAGTTTCTGTCACTACAAAAAAAATGTTTATTTTTTTTAATTTGCTGCATGTGGTTATCCTGGCTATTATAGGTCCAGCTACTCAGGAGCCTGAGGCAGGAGGATCATATGAGCCCAGGAGCAGTGAGCTGTGATCATACACCTGTACCTCAACCTGGACAATAGAGTGAGACTCAGTCTCTAAATATATAGATATACATATGTGTGTATGTGTGTGTGTGTGTATACATATATATATATAATCCTCACTATTTCTCATGACTTTCAATTTTTATCTTATGCTTATCAAAATAATGTTAAGCCTTATTTAGACATAGTTTTTTATTATTTTATTTTATTTTTATTTTTTGAGTCAGAATCTCACTCTGTCACCCAGGCTGGAGTGCAGTGGCATAGTCCCAGCTCACCAAAGCCTTAACTTCCTGGGCTCGGGTGATCCGTCCACCTCAGTCTCCTGAGTAGCTGAGACTATGGATTCATACCACCATACCCGGCTAATTTTTAAAATTTTTTTCTAGAGAGCAGGTCTCACTATGTTGCCCAGGCTGGTCTTGAACTCCTGGGCTTAGGCAATCCTCCTGTCTAGGCCTCTTGAGTGCTGAGATTCCAGGTGTGAGCCACCATGCCCAGCATGATGTAGACTTTTAGAAAATCATGTATCGCAGGGCTCGGTGGCTCATCCTGTAATCCCGCACTTTGGGAAGCTGAGGTGAGTGGATTGCCTGAGCCCGCGGGTTCGAGACCCGCCTGGGCAACTTGGCGAGACCTCATCTCTACAATAAATAAAAAAAAA
>NW_007246494.1:1679-26539 GCF_000164805.1 Carlito syrichta
GCGGCCACTGCACTCCAGTCTGGGCGACAGAGTGAGACTCCGACTCAAAATAAAAAAAAAGAAAAGAAAAACATGTATCGATACTTAGAAGAATGCTCAAACTCAAGAGTAATCAATAAAATGACAGAAGTAAAATAAGACTCTCTTTCATGCTGACATCTTTAGCATATTTACTTTTGTCTTCATGTCTGTTGCCTCTAACAAAACAACTGCTGAGGTTTCAGGAATCACACCACCTGCAAAGCAAGAAAAAAGAAAATGTGGCCAGGCACCGTGGCTCACGCCTATAATCCCAGCACTTTGGGAGGCCAAGGTGAGAGGATTGCCTACATTCGCGGGTTCGAGACCAGCCTGGGCAACTTGGCAAGCCCTCATCTCTACAATAAATCAAAAAATTAGTCAGGTGCGGTAGCACATGCCTGTAGTTACAACTACTTGGAAGGCTGAGGCAGAAGGATCACCACAGGTCGATGCTGCGGTGATCGGGAGCATGCCACTGCCCTCCAGCCTAGGTGACAGAGTAAGACTCTGACTCAAAAAAAAAAAAGAAAAAGGAAAATGTAAGGATGATAGGATGGGGTAGATTGACACACATTCAGTGACAACATGAGCACCCCCGGATATGGCCCCAAACAGGCTTTTGGAGCCTGAGGAGTCCTGGAGTGGCCAACTGGGATGTCCCCTTCCTCTCAGTTCCTTGCCTGGGCATATAGATCATGCTGAGGCTGTGGAGAAAGTGTTCTCCACACCTGCTGACCACATCTTGCAGCTATGCAGAGTGAATGTTCTCGCGCGTGCTTTTTTGAAGCAGTCAGTCCCCCACCCCCGAGACTGGTTCCAATCAGATTAGCCCACCTGGATCAGTGCCCATGACCTTTGGTTACCTTTAGTTCACCTTTAGTCCATTATAACACTAAAAATTGGCCTGGGTGCGGTGGCTTACATTTGTAATCCCAGCACTCTGGGAGGCTGAGGCAGGAGGATCACTTGAATCCAAGAGTTTGAGACCAGCCCGGGCAACATAGTGAGACCTTGTCTCTACAAAAAGTAAAAAAAATAGTTGGGCATGGTTGCTCACGCCTGTAATCCCAGTACCCAGGAGACTGAGACAGAAGGATCACTTGAGCCCAGGAAGTCAAGGCTGTGGTGAGCCATGATCATGCCACTGCACTCCAGCCTGGGTGAGACCCTGTCTCTAAAAAAAAAAAAGAGAGAGAATGATATGGCTGGTGCCCCCAAAGACCCCAAAAGGGAATGCACTGTGTCCAACAGGCTGAAGAAATGACCTGGAGATAACAGACAAAACATAGGTTTTATTCAGAAATGTACTTACAGGGAAGGTGCTCAGCCTCCCAGTTGGTTGGCACTACAGGTGCACACCACCACACTTGGCTGTCATCATCCTCTTTTACCAGGAAAAGCAACAGGCTTCCTAGAACCCCTTGCAGATTTCTGCTCATATGTCATTTTCTAGAACCATGACCCATGGACAAGTATCCAGAAAAGCAAGTATATTAATATATATTTGCTGGTCTTGAACTCCTGGCCTCAAGCGATTCTCCCACCTCAGCCTCCCAAGGTACTGGGATTACAGGCATGAGTTACTGCACCCACCCTGAAAAAGCAAACATTTTGCTCAAGTCTGGGTTTGTTGCCATCCTGAAGAAAACAGACTTCTGGTAGCAAAGGAAGAAGTAGGTATTGGGAAGGAAGCTGCAACATAGTTTAATAAATAGTAGTTTTACATGTATGGCATTGTAGTTATGTAACTGACATACACTTAACATAAATTAAAAATAATGATAGCAGCTGGGCACAGTGGTTCAAGCCTGTAATTCCAGTACTTTGGGAGGCAGAGACAAGAGGATTGCCTGAGCTCAGGAGGTTGAGACCAGCCTAGACAATTTGGTGAGAGACCTCATTTCTACAATTAAAAAAAAAAAAAAAACTGGGCGTGGTAGCATGTGCCTGTAGTTCCAGCTACTTGGAAGGCTGAAGCAGAGGGATCGTCTGAGCCCAGCAGGTTGAGGCAGTGGTGGCCGTGAGCATGCCACTGCACTCCAGCCTGGGCAACAGAGTGAGACTCTGACTCAAAAAAAAAAAAAGAGCAAAAATCCTTACATAGTATATAGTGTTTACCGTATGACAGGAACTGTTCTGTGTGTATTGAATGTATTAACTCACTTAATTCTCATAGCAATTGTATGAGACAAATGTTATTATCCTTGTTTTATTTTAGTATTTTTATCCTGTTTCCTATATGCATGATTAGAGTTATCATAATACTGACATATCCTCATTGGTCCAAGCATGAGTCTCTTTTATTACTTTTAAAATAGTAGTTATTTTAAATAATATAATAGATATCCTCAAATACTCCACCCAAAATAAAATTAGGATCTGGTCAGCAATTTGCATCTGACTGTATAGTTCCCAAAACTCATTTCACTTCTGAGATGATTGTCAGTGAGACCAGCCTGGGCAACTTGACTAGACCTTATCTTTACCAAAAAAACTGAAAAAGCTAGCCAGTCACGGCCTGTAGTTCCAGCTACTTTGGAGGCTAAAGTGGAAGGATTGCCTGAGTCCAGAAGGTCAGGCTGCAGTGAGCTGTGATTGTGCCAGTGTACTCCAGCCTGGGTGACAGTGAGACCTGAATTCAATAATAATAATAATAATAATGTGCAGTAAAAGTGTGACTGTGGGACTTCTGAGGCTGGGAAAAGAAAAGGTGATACACCTTCCACCTGCCTTGCTCTTTCTGGGGAAGTCCAAAGGAGCCCCCAAGGGGAGACCACATGAAGAAGCTTAAATGGAGAGGGACTAGGACCCCCAACTGACAGCCAGAAGCAATCGCCAAACATGTGAGTCTTTTAGGAGAAGCTCCAGAATACATGGAACAGGGAAAAGTCATGCCGTACCTTATCCAAATTCCCCACAACGCAGAGAATTAAGCCAACCCCTTGTGCTCTGTATTAAGTTCTCACCCACAGACTCCATAGACACACTAAGTGATTGTCTTTTGCTACTATGTTTTGGGGTAATTTGTTATGCAGATCAATAAAATTTGTAAAAAAAAAGATAGGAACTGGTACACCCAACTTAAAGATGAGGAAGCTGAGTCTTAGAGCGATTGAATTCATAGTAAATGGTGAAGCCAAGATTTGAACTCAGGACGTTTGACTTGCAACCTTGCTGATCTTGGCCTTGACACCTTCTCTACAATTGCCTATTATCTGTTTCTTCCCTTGCATAATTGGTGACTCAGAACACAACTAATTAATCTCTCCTCCAACCCTGGGATTGAATTGGAAAGCAATGCTGCACAAACAAAAACAAAAAAAAATACTCATACCCTAAAAATAACCCACTCAGAGAGGGTTAAACTAAGCTATAGATTGGCAAATGAGATCTGCTAAAGTAAGGTTAAAGCTTAGTTCAGAGGCTAAAAAACAAAGAGTATTTTAAAATAAACATTACGCGCTTTTTTTAGCTCAAGCATGATGATGTTAGACTGACATGGAAGGATAAAAATAAGCTCTTTCTTTGACAACGTTTTGATATATTAACACACTTTGATTTTTCTAGTATAAGTAGCTTATTTGACGAGGTCTCACCAAGTTACTCTAATGATAACCCATTGGGGGAGCCATGACTAATATAGGGAAGACTCTCCCACCTTGATGGACTGGATTCAGGCAATTCTCTCATTTCTGTCTCCCAAAGTGCTGGGATTACAGGGCATGAGCCACCACACCTGACTAGCCAGGTCATTTTCTGTGGTTTCCTGTTTCTACTTTTTTTTTTTTTTTTGAGTTGTAATCTCACTCTGTTGCCCAGGCTGGAGTGCAGTGATAAGCTCACAACCACTGCAGCCTTGACCTACTGGGCTCAGGTGATCCTTCCACCTCAGCCTTTCAAGTAGCTGGAACTACAGACACAAGCCACCACACCTGGTTAATTTTTTGATTTATTGTAGTGATGAGGGTTCACCAAGTTGCCCAGTCTGGTCTCTCCGTGGGCTCAAGCAATCCTCTTACCTTGGCTTTCCAAAGTGCTGTGATTGTAGGCATGAGTCACCATGCCTGGCCCCCTATGTTTTCAATGTATCTTTCATTTATTTTAATTTGGTAATCAAAGGAAATTCAAACACATGCTGCAACATACAAGAAACTAGAGGACATTATGTCAAATGAAACAAGCCAGTCACAAAACCGTAAGATTTCACTTGTATCAGTAGTCCCAAGCCTTTTTGTCATCAGGAACCAGTTTCGTGAAAGACAATTTTTCCACAGACAGGAGGGCAGTGAGGGGGTGGAGAGTGGGTGGAGATCATTAGGCATTAGAGGGTCATGAGGAACAAGCAACCTAGATCCCTTGTGTGCATAGTTCACAGCAGGGTTTGTGCTCCTATGAGAATGTAATGCCCCCAAAGATATGACAGAACATGGAGATCTGCTCCCTTGCCGCTCACCTCCTGCCATGCGGCCTGGTTCCTAACAGCACTGGTCCGTGGCCCAGGGGTCGAGGACTCTTGACTTATATCCAGAGTAATAAAATTCATAGAGACAGAAATGGTTTTCAGGAGCTGCAGGAGGGGGAAATGGGAATTTGTTGTTTAACGGGTATAGAGTTTTAGTTTTGCAAAAGGAAAAATTTCTAGAGCAATTTGAAGATACTTAATACTACTAAACTGTTCATTTAAGATAGTTTAATAGCAAATCTTATGCTGTGTGTGTTATACCACAATTAAAAGCAAAAGAAAAATTTTAAATAATGGAAAAATATCATCATAATTTATTATAATCAGATATTGTTGCAGTTCTGTTTCTGCTGTCTGTTGCTTAAGCTGATTCTCACAGTGCCTTGTTCCTTTTGTGCTTGGTTATTTTTGACTCTGTACTTGTTATTGTCCCTGAACATTTGCTGATGGAGATTCTTTGAGGATGAGGACAAGCATAAAAGCACAATCCTCCAGACAGAATTTGAATCTGCTTCTGCCATGCACTTCTCCAGTTCAGTACTACTTTAAATTAGATTTATACTTAGAGTTGTTGTTAATACTTCATGTAACTTGGGCTATAAATCCACAAAAAAGGCCTACTATGGTTGCAAGTTCTCAAGAAGAATTTTCTTATCATCTGTTCAGTATAGTTAGTACTAAGTCAACTTTTCTTGGAGTCTCCTGGCAGAAAAATATGGTGGCAGATTTTCTTCTGACCGACATTGACCCTAATCATAGCCGTTTAGAGGGTCATGACTAATACAGGGAAGACTCCCCACTGCTGTGGACCCTGAGCTTTGATTTCATTCCTCTTTACCCTGCAAGGTTACCATAATGAAATTCAAGTTGGCCTAGATCAGCAAATAACCTCGGAGCAAAATTTACTTTCCCCCACCTGGTCAGCACTTCTGTGCTTTATACTTAAAAACTATTTGAGTTTTTGATGCAGCATTTTTTAAGTTATTTTTTCGCAATGAGTTGGCCCAAATAACCTAACCAATTAGAATTCCCTCTACTTTGTTTTATTGATTTCTGCTCCTCTATTTTCTTCTACTTTTTTATTGTTTTTATTTTTCCCTTAACTTCTTGAGATGAACATTTAGCTCATTATTGTTTTGTTTTGTTTTTTTTAAAGACAGGATTTCTATTGCCCAGGCTGAGTGTCATGGTACCATCATGGCTCACTGCAGATTTGAATTCCTGGGCTCAAGAGATTCTCCTGCCTCAGCCTCCCAAGTAGTTAAGATTATAGAAGCACACCACCACACCTGACTAATTTTTAAAATGTATTTTTATTTATTTTTTGTTTTGTTTTTAGTCAGAGATTCACTCTGTCACCCAAATAGGAGTGCAGTAGCATGATCATGGCTGACCACGGTCTCAGTCTCCTGGGCTCAGGTGATCCTTCCACCTCAGTCTCCCAAGTAGCTGGGACTACCAGCATACACCCTCGTGCCTGGCTCATTTTCTCAATTTCTTGTAGAGACAAGGTCGCACTTTGTTGCCTGGGCTAATCTCAAACTCCTGAACTCAAGCGATCCTTCCATCTCAGTCTCCCAAAGTGCTGAGATTACAGATATTGAGTCACTGCACCCAGCCCGCTTTTTCTTTTCTATGATAAGGCTAGTCTTTTTTTTTTTTTTATTTTTTTAGTTAGAGTCTCACTCTGTCACCCAGGCTGGACTGCAGTGGGACGCTCATAGCCACTCCGTTACGGAGCTCCAGCGATCCTTCAGCCTCAGCCTTCCAAGTAGCTGGAACTACAGGCATGCGCTACCACCCAGCTAATTCTTGATTTATTGTAGAGATAAGGTCTCGCCAAGTTGCCCAGGGTGGTCTCAAACCCGCAGGCTCAGACAATCCACTCACCCCGGCCTCCCAAAGTGCTGGGATTACAGGCTGAGCCACCAAACCTGGCCTGGTTAGTCTATTTTTTTTAATGAAACACTTCATGAGTTTGTGTATGTGTGTCATCCTTGTGCAGAGCCCATGCCAATCTTCTCTGTATTGTCCCAATTTTTTTTTTTTAGTGTATGTGCAGCAGAAGTGAGTATCAGCTAGCCTATTCTAAGGCTCTAAATTTCCTTTAAAATACTTCTTTCGCTGTAATTCATAAGGTATTATATGAAGTGGAGACATGATTGCCCAAAGCCAGCTGGTATTCACCCGTTTTTATCAACTTCTCACCCCAGCAGGGCTCTTGTGCTGCCTTGGTTATTCTCCTGAAATATCTGCACTCAGGTCTGAACAAGTGCAGCCAATTTTCCATATCAGTGGTTGCCCACAGCAATGTTAGGAGAGATAGGAGCATAATTTATGTTTCTTGTTATCACTCTGTCAACCAGGCTGGAGTGCAGTGGCACGATCACGGCTCACCACATCCTTGACCTCCTGAACTCAGGCGATCCTTCTGCCTCAGCCTCCCAAGTAGCTGGGACCACAGGTGTGGGCCACTAACCCCTGTCAATTAAAAAAAAAAAAATTTTTTTATTGACAATAGGTCTTGCTATGTTGCCCGGGCTGGCAAGAGCATAATTTAAACAGTCTTTTTCTAACTCAGAGTTTTCCAACACTGGCTACCTATGAAAAGTACTAAGAGGTTTTGAGATAACTGCCACCTAAATTCCACCCAGAGAATGTTCTGCTGGGCCTGAGATGAGTCTGGGGCTTGGGTACTTTCAGTGAATGTGAAGCCAGGGTGGAGAGACCACTGCCACCAGCCCCAGACTGAATCCTCTCTCCTCCCTCCCACAACCCATTGTAAACTGTCTTCTGACTTCCCAATGTGATTATTTCCTGGTTTCCATGTTTCTGTCTATTGTTTCAGCAACCTGGATTTGGGGAAGGAGGCAGACACCCTGGTCATTCACCATATTGGCAGGAACTAGGACTCACCCTCATGCTGTTTGTGTTCACAGGTCTCAGCATGAAACAGAAGTACTTTTGTGGGATGACTATCAAAACAGGCTCTGTGTTGTCGGGAGCCTTCACCATCATGGCCGTAGTAATGTACCTCATCTTTGAGCAGAATTACCTGGAGACAGACAACTGCCCTGAGTACAACCTGTGGAACGAGGATGCAGACGACAGGTTTCTGTATCCCGTCATCTGCTGGAGTTGGGAAATCGTCTTCTTCCTCTCTTTCGTCACTATCATCATCAGCTGCATCTTTGTGTACTCAGTGTATGCCCAGCTCTACAGGGGCCTGGTGACCTACATCTTCTGGGTCCTTTTCTACGAGACTGTAAACATTATCCTCCAAGTCCTCAACAACAACGTCGGCATTGCAGAGGTCAAAGCCATGCGCTGGTTCGGCTTGGTGACCCGTCTAGTCATGCACTGTTTCTGGATGTTCTTTGTCATCACCTTTGCCCACAAAACCTACAAAACTCAGACCCAGCCCATCTTAACTTCGTATTCCTATGCACAGCATAGGCTCTCAGCGGCAGGAAGCACCCACATTACCCAAAGTGAGAAATCACGTCTATCCTTTTCTTTCCCCTGAGAGGCAGGTCTCGTGGGTTTCCTGGTCATTCTATGTCCTCTTTTTTCCCACTTTTACTTAGCAGTTCAGTAAATAGAGAATCTATTGCCACTCCTTCACAGGAATGTGAGAGAAAATGCGATTATAATCCCAACAGGACATCCCTGCTCGCTGAAAGTGTTTTGTGAAAGGACAATATTATTTATCAAACCCTCCCTCAGTTCTGCCTTCTGCTTCTGGGCAGTACCACCTTACTGGTCAAAACGTAGAGGGCAAAGGAAAGAAATGAAGCTGAATTGTATGTGGCAGTCCCTTTATCTTGGCATTTTTTTTTAGCCTCCAAACCCTAGCTCTCTAATTTAACCCTGGGATAAGCAAATCTCTATTTCTACCTCAGAGTTTTGTAGCACAAAGGATACTGTTGGCCTTGAGGTGGGTTTGTGTTGATTTCCCCTGTCTTCTATGTTAGAGGCCAGAGAAGAAAAAGAATAAAAATAGAGAAAAATCTTTCAACTTCTGCCTTCAGTTTTCCCTGTCCCATATTTGTGACAGAATGCGAACGGCACTTGGTTAAGCAAACGGTTTATGTTACATGTATTTCTGTACCTGTCACAGTGCTATACACTAAAGAAAGTACAAAAAAATGTATAAGTCATGAAGCCTGACTGTGACAATTTTGTGGTTCAGTGGAAGAGACTAAATTCTGTTTATGAATCAATTAGCCAACCATATAAGACAGTATAGGAGGGAATACTCCCCCAAAAAATGAAATTTACAAAAAATTGTGTATTTATCCTTACATGTTTAAACTTCAGTCACCTTTAAAGTACTTTCCGTTTAGCCGGGCTCGGTAGCTCAGCCTGTAATCCTGCGTCTTTGGGAGGCTGAGGTGAGTGGATTGCCTGAGCCCACGGGTTCAAGACCCGCCTGGGCAACTTGGTGAGACCTCATCTCTACAATAAATCAAAATGAGCCAGGCATGGTAGCGCACGCCTGTAATTCCAGCTACTTGGAAGGCTGAAGCGGAAGGATCACCGGAGCCCAGCAGGTCGAGGCTGCAGTGGTCGGGAGCGGCTACTGCACTCCAGTCTGGGTGACAGAGTGAGACTCCAACTCAAAATAAATAAATAAATAAAAATAAAGTACTCTCCATTTGATGTCATACCCCTATCGAGACGCTTTTTAAACTGTACAAAACAGTTTTTGAACTTGTTGGTTCTGATGCCTTTTGCTTCCCCTCTTCGACATCAGCAAAATGTTTCCCTTTAAGAACTTTCTCATTGTGGAAAAAAAAAAGTCACTCAGGGCGAGATCAGGTGAATAGGGAGGGTGGGACATGGGGGGCATCACGCCATTTTTGGTCAAAAACTTCTGAACACTCAGCACAGTGCAGACAAGTGTGCTTGCAAATTACCCATCATGAAATGGACAGATGCATTGAAAGAATAAAAAAAAAAAATTAACTGAGCCAGGCATGGTGGCTCATGCCTGTAATTCTAGCACTTTGGGAGGTGGAGGCGAGAGGACTGCCTGAGTCCAGGGGTTCGAGACCAGCCTGGGCAATTTGGCGAGACCTTGTCTCTACAATTAAAAAATAAATAAAAATTGGCTGGGCTCAGTGGCTCAGCCTATAATCCCAGCACTTTGGGAGGCTGAGGCAAGTGGATTGCCTGAGCTCTGTGGGTTTGAGATCAGCAACTTGGCAAGACTTGGCAAGAACTCGTCTCTACAAAAAGTAAAAAATTAGCCGGGTGTGGTAGCATACACCTGTAGTTCCAGCTACTTGGAAAGCTGACGTGGAAGAATCACCTGAGCCCAGCAGATTGAGGCTGTGGTGACCATGAGCATGCCACTGCACTCCAGCCTGGGTGACAGAGTGAGACTCCAACTCAAAAAAAAAAAAATTTCAGCCAGGCTCGGTGGCTCAGCCTGTAATCCCACGCCTTTGGGAGGCTGAGGTTGAGTGGATTGCCTGAGCCCGCGGGTTCGAGACCCGCCTGAGCAGGCGAGATCTCATCTCTACAATAAATCAAAAAATCAGCTGGGCGTGGTTGTGCACACCTGTAATTCCGGTTACTCAGAAGGCTGAGGCGGAAGGATCGCCGGAGCCCAGCAGGTTGAGGCTGCGGTGGCCGGAAGCAGCCACTGCACTCCAGTCTGCGTGACACAGTGAGACTCCAACTCAAAAAAAAAAAAAAAAATTTTTTTCATTGAAGCCAAATGCATCCTCTCACAACAGTTGCTGGTACACTGATGCCAGTAGGTTCCTAGAACACTTACCTGGTGGGGGAAGCCTGTACTACAAGGGACCCATCCTCCAAAAGATAATTCAGGGTTTTTTGGGGGGTTCTCTCCCTTGTATAAGTACATACTATCACAGATCAACAGACTTAACTTTGTGTTCAGGCACAGAAACTGCCTGAAGCACTTTAAGTGAAGATAGAAGACAAACTGAGCAAATTTCTACTTCAAACATTAGACATTGTGTTTTTTTCTTTGTTTGTTTGTTTGAGTTAGAGTTTCACTCTGTCACGCAGGCTGAATGCTGTAGCATACTCACAGCCACTGCAATCTCAACCTGCAGGGTTCAGGAGATCCTTCTGCCTCAGCCTTCCAAGTAACTGGAACTACAGGTACGTGCCACCATGCCCGGCTAATTTTTTACATTTATTGGAGAGATAAAGGACTCTCAGAGTACCCAGGCTGGCTTCAAACCCTTGGGCTCTGGCAATCCTCTCGTCTCTGCCTCTCAAAGTGCTGGGATTACAGGTGTGAGCCACCACACCCGGCTAGATATTGTGTTTTCAGTGTTTGCTTGTTTGTTTTTTGAGTTGGAGTCTCACTCTATCACCCAGGCTGGAGTGCAGTGGCATGCTCCTGGCCACTGCAGCCTCAACCTGCTAGGCTCAGGCGATCCTTCGGCCTCAGTCTTCCAAGTAGCTGGAACTACAGGCACATGCCACCATGCCTGGCTAATTTTTTGATTTATTGTAGAGACGAGATGTTGACAAGTTGCCCAGGCTGGTCTTGACTCCTTGGGCTCAGGCAACCTTCTCACCTCAGCCTCCCAAAGTGCTGGGATTATAGGTGAGCCACCGCACCTTACAAGTTTGTTTATTTAACAGCTTTCTTAAGATATAATTGACATATAATAAGTTGCCCATATTTAAGGCATATAATTTAGTTTTGACATATATATATATATGCATGTACTGGGGGTGTCAAAAATATATCCACATTTTAAGAGATGTTATCTATGAATTACTTTTAGTATGTCATAATCAGAAGTGTCTGATTACTGATGGTAACCACTTTGAGCACCTCTTGTAATTGCAGAAGTAAAATGTGACTTGTACTCATCTTTTGTTAATGGTATATATTGAGTATTACAATGTTATTAATTAATTTATTTATTTAGAGTAGATTCTCACTCTGTCGCCCAGACTAGAGTGCAGTGGCACACTCAGGTGATCCTTCCGCCTCAGTCTTCCAAGCAGCTGGAATCACAGGCATGCACTACCACACCCGGCTTATTTTTTGATTTATTGTAGAGACAAGATCTCCTCAAGTTGCCCAGACTGGTTTTGAACCCCTGAGCTCAGGCAATCCTCTCACCTTGGCCCTCCCAAAGTGCTGGGATTACAGGCTTGAGCCACGGTGCCCGGTCGAGTATTACTATTTTACTATTTTAATACAGTTTATTCCTTTCTTAAAATGTGTATACATTTTTGGCACTGTGTGTGTGTGTGTGTGTGTGTGTGTGTGTGTGTGTGTGTGTGTGTGTGTATCAATGAAACCAACACTACAATCAAGTTCATAAACGTATATCTCACCCCCAAGTTTCCACGTAATCCCTGGCTCTTGCCTTTTCCTCACCACCTCCCTCATCATCAGGCACTGATATCCGTCACTATATATTCGTTTGCATTTTCTAGCATTTTACATAAGTGTAACCATGCAGCTTTATTCTTTTTTGGTCTGACTTCTTTCGTTCAGCATAAAGCGTTTGCAATTCATCCACATTGTTTTGCATATTGTTGGTTTGTTCTTCTTTATTACTGAGTAGAACGCCATTCATGGAAGTATGAAGGTACCACAGTTTCTGTTTATCCATTTGCCCATTGAAGGACATCTAGTAGTTTTCAGTTTTTAGTAATTTTGAGTAAGAACATAAATATTTGTGTACAAGACTTTGAATAGATTTATGCCTCCATTTACCTTAAGTAAATATCATTTTAACTTGTTAAGAAACTGGCAAGTTTATTTTTTCCAGAGAAGCTTTTCCATTTTACATTCCTACTAGCAGCATATGAAAATCTCAGTTCCTCTGCATCTTCACCAGCAGAGATGGATAATAATAATGACAACAATTTCTCATTTGAGCTACTCTAATAGGTATCTAGTGGAATTTCATTGTGGTTTTAACTTAAATTTTTCTAATGACAAATACTATTGGACATTCTTTCATGCACTTATTTGGTATCTTTTTTGGCAAGGTATCTGTTCAAATTCGTAGCCCATTTCTAAAAATTAGGTTGTTTGTTTTTTATTATTGAGTTTGGGAGTTCTTTCTATTTTCTGGACACAGAAATTCCTTTATCAGATATACAATTTGTAAGTAATTTTTCCAGTCTGTGCCTTGTTTTTTCATTATTTTACCAGCGTCTTTGGAAAACCAGCAATTTTAAATTTAAATGAAGTTCATTTTATCAATTTGTTCTTTTATGGATCACACTTTTTGTTATAATATCTAAGAAATCTTTGCCTAACTCAAAGTCACAAAGTTTTCTTCTAGAAGTCATAGTTTTAGGTTTTGCATTGAAGTCTATAATCCATCTCAAGCTATCTGTGTGTGTCTGCATATAATAAGAGATATGAATCAAAGTTTGCATTTTTGCTCCTGGATAACCAATTGTCCCAGCACAAGTTGTTGAAGAGATTATCTTTTCTCCACTGAATTGACTTCATATTTACACATATACTCAATTATGGACTCTATTCTCTTCCACTACTCTATTTGCCTGTCTTTATGCCAATGCCACCTTTTTTTTGTTACAACAAATAAATTTCCTTTTTTTTTTTTTTGGAGTCAGGTCTCACTCTGTATCTCAGGCTGGAGTGCAGTGGCACAATCACAGTTCCCTGCCACCTCAACCTCCTGGGTCAGGTAATCCTTCCACCTCAGCCTCCCAAGTAGCTGGGTCTACAGGCACATACTGCTATGACCATCTACATTTTTATTTTTTTCTTTAGATGAGGTCTTGCTATGTTGCCTAGGATAGTCTTGTAATCAGGCTCAAGTAATCCTCCTGCGTTGACCTCCCAAAGTGCTGGGATGACAGGTGTGAGCCACTGTGCTCAGACTCTTTATTTTTTCCTCACCACTATACAAATGAAGAGAAGTGAATAAGTCTTTAAATCCCATTTCTTCATCTTGTTTTGGCTGCTCTGAGCTGTCTTACTCCATCGTGCTGCTATCACAGAATACCTGCCATTATAGCTGCTATAATGAACAGAAATGTATTGGCTCACAGTTCTGGAGGCTGGGAAGTCCCAGATCGAGGCACCAGCACGTGGCAAGGGTCTTCTTGCTACATCACAACATAGCGGAAGGCGTCACATGGCAGAAGGGCAAAAGGAGGGTGAAAGAGAGCCAGCAAGAGGAATCGAACCCACTCCCATGATAACGGCATTAGTTCATTCATGAAATGGAGCTGTCACGACCTAAGCACCGCTTAAAGGTCCCTCCTCCCCATGCCATCACAATGGCAATTAAATTTCAACATGAATTTTGGAGGGGACAAACATTCAAACCATAGCATATGCCCATTGTATTTCCATGTGAACTTTAGAATTAGCTTGAAATTTTTTATTTTTAAAAAACCTGCCAGTATTTGACTGGCATTGCAGTGAATCTATAGATCAAATTGGGGAGAACTGACATTGTAATGATATTGAGTCTTCTAGCCTAGTAGAACAGGATTCTCTCTCCATTGACTTTCATCTTCAATTTATCTCAGTAATGTGGTTTTCAACATAGTCTTTCACATCTTTTGCCAAATGTATATATATATATATATTTTTTTTTTTTTTTTTTTTTTTGAGTTGGAGACTCACTCTGTTGCCCAGACTGGAGTACAGTGGCATGCTCCCAGCCACCGCAGCCTCGACCTGCTGGGCTCCGGCGATTCTTCCGCCTCAGCCTTCCAAGTAGCTGGGACTACAGGCGTGCGCTACCACACCCGGCTAATTTTTTTTTGATTTATTGTAGAGATGAGGTCTCGCCAAGTTGCCCAGGCAAGTCTCGAACCCACGGACTCAGGCAATCCACTCACCTCAGTCTCTCAAAGTGCGGGATTACAGGCTGAGCCACCGAGCCCGGCTATTTTTTATATTTTGATGCTATTGTAAATGATATTATTTCTTAAATTTCAACTTCCAAGTGTTTGTTGTTAATATCTAGAAATACAATTATTTATTGGATATTGATCTTGCATCCTGCAACATAGATAAACTCGTGTATAGGTCGAGCAATGTTTTTATAGACTCCATCAGATTTTCTGCTTAATCAATCACGTTGCCTGCAAATAAATGATGTTTTACTTCTTCCTATTTTTGCTTGACTGCACTGGCTAGACCCTCCAAATAAAATGTTGAGTCAAAGTGGTAAGAAGGAACTTTTCTTGTTCCTGATTTTAGAGAGAAACAGTTCAGTCTTTCACCATTAAATATGATATGAGGAGCCGGGCTCAGTGGCTCAGCCTGTAATCCCGTGTCTTTGGGAGGCTGAGATGAGTGGATTGCCTGAGCCCGCGGGTTCAAGACTCGCCTGGACAGCGAGACCTCATCTCTACAATAAATCAAAAAAAATCAGCCGGGCATGGTAGCGCATGCCTGTAATCCCGGCTACTCAGAAGGCTGAGGCAGAAGGATCGCCGGAGCCCAGCAGGTCGAGGCTGCCCGGCCACTGCACTCCAGTCTGGGCGACAGAGTGAGACTCCAACTCAAAAAAAAAAAAAAAAAAAAAAAAAAAAAAATATATATGATGTGAGGGCCAGTCTCGGTGGCTCAGCTTGTAATCCCAGCATTTTGGGTGGCCAAGGTGAGTGGATTGCCTGAGCCCACGGATTCGAGACCCGCCTGGGCAACTTGGCGAGACCTCATCTCTACAATAAATCAAAAAATTAGCCGGGTGTGGTAGCGCACGCCTGTAGTTCCAGCTACTTGGAAGGCTGAGGCGGAAGAATCGCAGGAGCCCAGCAGGTCAAGGCTGCAATGGCCGTGAGCAGCGTGCCACTGCACTCCAGCCTGGGCAACAGACTGAGACTCCAACTCCAAAAAAAAAAAAAAAAATCAGGAATGTTGGAAGGCAAAGGCAAGAGGATTGCACAAATTATGGTGTGTGGTTTATAAACTTGAACCGTATGATACCATTAAAGAGCACAATTTTAATGCTATGTAGCATATCAGAAAGGTGTATGGAATGAAGTCCAGCAGGGAAAAAGTAGATTGCAGAATATCTTTGTCTGATCTCAATGCAAAGTATGGGTTTGGTTAAAGACTAAAAGCAAGCCGGGCTCAGTGGCTCAGCCTGCAATCCCATGCCTTTGAGAGGCTGAAGTGAGTGGATTGCCCGAGTCTGCAGGTTCGAGACCCGCCTGGGCAGGCGAGACCTCATCTCTACAATAAAATTTTAAAAAAATTAGCCGGGCGTGGTAGCACACGCCTGTAATTCCAGCTACTTGGAAGGCTGAGGTGGAAGGATCACCGGAGCCCAGCAGGTCGAGGCTGTGGTGACCGGGAGCGGCCACTGTACTCCAGTCTGGGCGACGGAGTGAGACTCCAACTCAAAAAAAAAAAAAAAAAGACTAAAAGCAAACATGGAAAAATTAAGCAAATTTTGGTGGATGGTAGAACTATACCTCTTTGTACTTCTGGAATTTTCCTTCACTGTTACAACTTTTTTCTTTTCTTTTTGTTTGTTTGAGTTGGAATCTCAGTCTATCGTCCAGGCTGGAGTGCAACGGCACACCCACGGCCTCCATAGCCTCCACCTACTGGGCTCAGGCAATCCTTCCGCCTCATCCTTCCAAGTAGTTGGAACCACAGGCACACACCACCACACCCGGCTAATTTTTTTATTTATTGTAGAGATGTGATTGCCCCCAAGTTGCCCAGGCTGATCTCGAACCCCTGGGCTCAGACAATCCTCTTACTGCCACCTCTCAAAGTGCTAGGATTACAGGCATGAGCCACCATGCCCAGCCTGCTACTAAATTTTTAATATTATAAAATATGCTATATGATAAACCACAGGTTGGAAAATTTTCCAATTTGGATACATTTTATTTATTTCTCTAATTTTATTTATTTTTGCCTAATTTCTCTGGCTAGATTAATATTATGTTAAACAGAAGTGACAAAAGAGTTCCTGGATCTTAAAGGGTGTTTTTGTTGTTGTTGTTTGTAGTGTTCTTTAGAGACAGAATGTCAATCTCTCACTCAGACTGGAGTGGAGTGATACAATCATAATTCACTGCAGCCTCGAACTCTGGGGTCAAGGGATCCTCCTGCCTTAGCCTCCTGAGTATGGAACTAACTTTTCCACTTTTTGTAGAGATGGAGTCTCACTACCTTGTGCAGGCTGGTCTTGAACTCCTGACCTCAAGTCATCCTCCTGCCTTGGCCTCCCAAAGCACTGGGGTTAAAGGTGTGAGCCTGGATTTGATTGTTCCCAATTTTAGAGAAGCTTCCAGTCTACCTCTATTGAGTACAATATTAGTTGTGGGCTTTTCATACATGTCCCTTTATTATATTGAGGTAGTTTCACTATATTCCTACATTTTGAGTATTTTTATCAAGAAAGTGTGTTGAATTTTGTCAAATGCTTTTCTTGCATCAATTGAGATTGTGTTTTTCTTCCCTTCACTCTATCAGTGTATACATTGTTTTTCATATTTTGTGCTATCCTTGCATTTCAGAAATAAATCTCACTTGGTCATGGCGTATAATCGCCGTTTGGGGTTTTTTTTGTTTTTTGAGTTGGAGTCTCACTCTGTTACCCAGGCTGGAGTGCAGTGGCACACTCACAGCTACTATGGCCTCGACCTGCTGGGCTCAGGTGATCCTTTGGCTTCTCAGCCTTCCAAGTAGCTAGGACTACAGGCACACGCCACCACGCCTGGCTAATTTTTTTATTTATTGTAGAGATGAGGTCTCACCAAGGTGCCCAGACTGGTCTTGAATTCCTGGGCTCAGCCAGTCCTCTCTCACCTCAGTCTCAAAAAGTGCCCACGGTGCCCGGTCTCTTGTTGACATGTCTTTTAATTTTTTATTTGATGGTAGACATTGGGATTTTTTTTACTTGGTAGCAGGCATTGTGATCTCTGCCTTCTTGTATGCTGTATGTTTGCTTGTTTGTTTTTTGTTTTGTTTTGTTTTGTGCGAGTCAGAGTCTCACTCTGTTGCTCAGGCTAGAGTAAGTACAGTGGTATGCTCACAGCCACCACCTCAGCCTCCACCTGCTGGGCTCAGGAGATATCATCCACCTCAGCCTTCCAAGTGGCTGGAACTACAGGCACATGCTACCTTGCCCAGCTAATTTTTTGATTTATTGTAGAAATGAGGTCTTGCCAAGTTGCCCAAGCTGGTTTTGAACCCGTGGGCTCAGATAATCCTCTCTCCTCTGCCTCCCAAAGTGCTGGGATTATAGGCGTGAGCCACCACCCCCACTTTGAATATTTTTGTATTCCAATACATATTCTTGAACTTTGTGTTGGGATGCAGTTAGTTAGCTGGAAGTGGTTTAATCCTTCCAGATCTTGCTTTTAACATTTGTTAGGCAGTATTGAGGCACCGCTCATTCCAGGGAAAATGACTCCCCACTACAGGGCAAGACCTTTTTGTGTACTCTACATAATTCCCCATGAATCATGAAGTTTTCCAGTCTGGCTGGTGAGAAAAGGCCCCATTTCCGGCCCTGTCTGGCCCCCGGACAAAGAATTGTTACCTCTAATCCTTTTGAGTGATTCTTTCCCCGGCTTTGGGGTAGTTTCCTCACACACATGTGATTATCAGTATTCAGTTGGCTACACAAGGAGGTCCTTCTGCAGGTTACCAGAGTTCTCTCTATGTACATCTTCTCCGCCCCTGGTCCAGGGTCCTGTGAAATCGAGCCACCTTGATCTCCCCAGACTCTCAACTCCCTCTCTTCAACTCAGGGCTCTTTCTGGATTTCTCCTCCTGTGCTGCAGCCTGAAAATTCTCACGAGGCATTAAGCTGGGGTCATCAGGGGGTTCACGTCCTTTGTTTCCCGTATCTCAGAGATCAGTGTCCTTCCTTGACTGACATCCAGTGTGTTTTCTATATTTTGTGCACTTCTGTCTTTTGTTTTTTGGGTAGAAGGGCAAATCTAGCCCCTGAACCTTCATCTAGGACAGCATCAGAAGTATATATTAGCTTTTACTGGTGGTAAAACAAAAGATCCAACCCAAGTTGAAAATAGAAAAAGGAAAAAAATAAACTAGCAAGATTATCATGAGTTCATTTATGTCTTAAGGGATAAGTGGTTGGCAGTAAAAACAATTTATTAACTATCACTGTTAGCTATACTTCTTTTAATTACTTCCTTTAGTTATTTAAAATATTATTCTTAAACACTGACATTCAAACAAGGATTTAGGAATTGCATTTTTTAAAAAAAAAGACAGTTCACTACATTTTTTTATCTTCTTGGCCTATGGATGTCAGGTGACTGAAAATTCAAAAGAAGGAAGAGAATTAGCACTTTTTTTTTTTTTTTTTTTTGAGTTGGAGTCTCACTCTGTCACCCAGACTGGAGTGCAGTGGCCACTCTCGGCCACTGCAGCCTTGACCTGCTGGGCTCCGGCGATCCTTCCGCCTCAGCCTTCCAAGTAGGTGGAACTACAGGCGCGCGCTACACCCGGCTCATTTTGATTTATTGTAGAGATGAGGTCTCACCAAGCTGCCCGGGTGGGTCTCGAACCCGTGGGCTCAGGCAATCTACTCACCTCAGCCTCCCAAAGGCACAGGATTATAGGCTGAGCCACTGAGCCCGGCTGAGAATTAGCACTTTGAAATATGAATGAGGATGCATGATTTTAACTCAACTAAGGCGGTTAGGGGTTTTGTACCTGACAAGGTATTATAAATATTTGCATCAGATTGCAGTGTACCCAGATAACTAAAAGGTATGAATAATTGATTTATAGCAGTTCCTTAATGCAAATGATTTATCTTCTTGAAGAGAGATTTAGGCTGGGTGTCATGGCTCATGCCTAAAATCCCAGCACTTTGGGAGGCCAAGACAGGAAGATCACTTCAGGCCAGAAGTTAAAGACCAGTCTGGGCAACACAGTGGGACCCTATCTCTACAAAAACCAAAAAAAATTTTTTTAAAAGAGGCCCGGTGCGGTGGCTCACCCCTATAATCCCAGCACTTTGGGAGGCCAAGGTGAGAGGATTGCCTGAGCCCACAGGTTCGAGAACAGCCTGGGCAATGTGGCGAGATCTCATCTCTACAATAAATTTTCTAACAAAAGTAGCTGGGCATGGTAGCGTGTGCCTGTAATTCCAGCTACTTGTATGGCTGAGGTGGAAGGCTCACCTGAGCCCAGCAGATCGAGGCTATGGTAGCCATGAGCGTGCCACCGCCCTCCAATTTGGGCGAGTGAGACTCCGACTGAAATATATATATTCAAATCTTTCTTTAAAATATATATATTTTAAAGAAAGATTTGAATTTCTAATTTCATATTTTTTTCTTCTCAAAGAGATGACATTTAAAACATTCTTTTGGTGAATGTGAAGGTAAATAAAATAAACTATCATTACTATAGAAGTTTTTTTTAAAGGTCTGGGGGGGTAGTCTGCATGGGCTACAGTGGTCAAAAATGACTTCAATAAGAGATGGTTTTGACATGTGTTAAACCCAAATTTCAAAATCCGAGAGGCCACCAAAGAGCCAGCTCTGATGCAAACACACAAGGGTCTTTATTCAGGCTCGAGTCTGGGCTCACGAACGAAGCCGGCTGTGGCTTCAGGGACGAGAGCCCTGATCCAGCATGGCAAGCAGTCTTTATACACCATTACAGAGGGAGGGGAAAGAACTCTAAACTTGGTTTTACATGATTGGGTAATCTCTCCTAATGGGTACGGGAACACTTGGTATTGGTAGGTGCCTTTCGTGGGCTTCAACCTGACTGCCCGTGATTGACAGAAACTCACCCAATGGGCAGAGTGGAATGTCAGATAAGTAGGTTCATACAGTCACTGCGTATAAATTAACCTGAGCAAGCAGGCAGATTACTAGCGTCTCCAAGTCTGCAGCAAAGGAATGTCTGAAAGGGGCTTATCGCTTTAACATTTACATCCCGTTGTAAAAGCAGAAGTCAGCATGGCAATTGGGACTAACAATGCTTAACCCAAGAGTTCTAACTACAAACACTACTTAAGACATTATATAATTACACAATCAGTCGCTACCCGGCACCCGACATATGCCTAATTCTACCGGGTCTGAGGTAGGATTTAAAGTACTAAGATTTCATAAAGTACAATGAACATGGGGTAGGGATATATAAAATATAGTGAACTAAACACTACTTTTACAGCAAGTATGGCTTTTTAAGTTTCTTGGTTTCTTGGGTCTCTCACATGTCTTGAAAAATGAGTGCAATTTTAATATGTGGCAAAGAGACAGCTAATATTCCACAGAAAAATTGCAATGCACTGAAACATCAGAGCAACCAGAGGTCACCAATCCTTGATCCTTAGTCTTTGTTTTCTTTGGATTAAAAAAGAGAGCTGCTAATAGTAATGCCCAGATAAATTATAAAACTTCTCTCCCTCTTGTACTTCTCCTCCCTTCCCCTGTCAAAATTTATGTTTTAAATCACATTTAAGTGGACATACATTGCATTTTTGTTAAAGCTAAGTTTATGTCAACAAACATTGCAGGGAGATCAATTTCTGATATGACAGCATAAGGATCTTCTTGGACCTGATCTGCAGGGAAACTGGTAAAAATTATTTTAAAAACAGACAAACCTGTAAAACCTCTGGAAATGGTCTCAAGGGCACACAGCAAATGAAGAAATATGTATTTTTAAAAATCAGCCTGTAATCCCACGCCTTTGGGAGGCTGAAGTGAGTGGATTGCCTGAGCCCGCAGGTTCAAGACCCACCTGGGCAGCTTGGTGAGACCTCATCTCTACAATAAATCAAAAAATCAGCCAGGCGTGGTAGCACATGCCTGTAATTCTGGCTACTTGGAAGGCTGAGGCGGAAGGATCGCCGGAGCCCAGCAGGTCAAGGCTGCGGTGGCCGGGAGCGGCCACTGTACTCCAGTCTGGGCGACAGAGTGAGACTCCAACTCAAAAAAAAAAAAAAAAAAAAAAAAATCACTTTGGGAGGTTGAGCCTCCCTCTGTAATTGTGCATAAAAACTGCTTGCCATTGTGAATCGGGGCTCTGGTCCCTGAAGCTGCTGCTTCGGGCGGGAGCCCAGACTCGAGCCTGAATAAAGACCCTCGTGTGTTTGCATCGGAGCTGGCTCTTTGTGGTCTCTATATCTCTCTCGTTAGAGTCCCGGGTTCAACAGAGCCAAGTGGATTGCTTGAGCCCAGGAGTTTGAGACCAGCCTGGGCACATAGTGAGACTTCATCTCAAAGAAAGAGAGAGAGAGAGAGAGAGAGAATAAAATCAATGACTCGGTAAGAAAAGTGAGGCTCAGTCTGTAATCCCAGAACTTTGGGAGGCAGGGGCGAGAGGACTGCCTGAGCCTGCAGGTTCGAGACCCACCCAGGGAACTTGGCGAGGCCTAGTCTCTACGATATATCAAAAATTAGCTGGGCGTGGTAGCACACACCTGCAGCTCCGGCTACTTGGAAGGTTGAGGTGGAAGGATCGCCAGAGCCCAGCAGGTCAAGGCTGCGGTGACAGGAAGCATGCCACTGCACTCCAGTCTGGGCAACAGAGTGAGACTCCAATTCAAAAAAAAAAAAAATCAAGACTACTTCCTCCCTCCCTTCTCCCAGTTTAAAGAGGTGAAAACTCTACTCCAGATTGGTGCAACCAAGAACACAATGCTCCCTCCCTGGCCCTCATTCCAGTCAGAGTTCCCTTCCCAAAAGGAGCAGGACATGGATATTTCTCAATCTGCCCTCCAAGAACTTGTTACTGAGACTTAGTACTAAGAAGGTACAGTAATGAAGTAGAAGTTCCCTTTTGCTGCCTAGTCCCTATTCATGAAGTAGAGCCTCTACTTGTGTGTCACACCACTGACAATACTGGGGTCCCAATTGCCCTTGCCCCAGCCTTTAAGGTAGCAGTTTCAAATAGCAGGATAAGCAAGCCAAGAAGACCTCAGGCTACTGTTCTCCTCCAAAGCACTCAGCACAGAAAACAAAGCTATAGATAAAAGAGAAGTATCCCATTGTCCCCCCCACAGGTCCAGAGCCCTGGCCCAGAGATTTTTGCCTGCGGCAGGACAGAAGTAGGTCATAAAACAGAGACTGTAACCTCTTCCCAAACAAACTGGCTTTCTTTGCAACAGACCATGGAGAAGTTCAAGCTTAAGGGCACTCTAAAAAATTGTGGAGGTTGTGGTGAAAGGCAGTTGGGAGGAATGTGTAGATCCAATAAAGATACAGACTGAACTGTGCACAGGACAGCTAGCTTGCAAGAAAGAATTGGGCAGCCGGGCGTGGTAGTGCGCGCCTGTAGTTCCAGCTACTTGGAAAGCTGAGGAGAAAGGATTGCTGGAGCCCAGCAGATGGAGGCTACGATGGCCGGGAGCAGCCATTGCACTCCAGTCTGGGCAACAGAGTGAGACTCCAACTCAAAAAAAAAAGAAAAAAAAAGAAAGAAAGAATTGGGGGGAAACAACTGAGAGAAATCCTCCTGGAATCAGAACAAATATCACATTCTAACCACTGAAACTATTCCTTGAAGCTGGGCTCGGTGGCTCAGCCTGTAATCCCATGGTTTTGGGAGGCTGAGTGAGTGGATTGCCTGAGCCCGCGGGTTGGAGACCCGCCTGGGCAACTTGGCGAGACCTCATCTCTACAATAAATCAAAAATTAGTTGGGTGTGGTAGCGCACGCCTGTAGTTCCAGCTACTTGGAAGGCTGAGGCGGAAGGATCGCCGGAGCCCAGCAGGTCGAGGCTGCGGTGGCCGGGAGCGGCCACTACACTCCAGTCTGGGCAACAGAGTGAGACTCCAACCAAAAAAAAAAAAAGAAACTATTCCTTGAAAGGAGCCTGGATTTGATTGGACTAGTCTGTAGAGCAATTTATATCTGCAGGGTATTATCAAAAACAATGGCACAATCAGTCAATTAGTGAAGCTTACAGATGGAATATGGTCAGGGAACAAGAGGAGAGAGCTCTCCCAAAACCACTGTCATCCCAGGGTAATTGTGGGCATACCCAAAGTTGCATCTTCCTGAGAAACAACGTCAGGAGCTTCACATTGTATGTGTAGCAGGGGAAGAGAATTAGCTAAAATAATCCAGCCAGTCACTAAATAAGTAAACCAGCAAATAACAATAACAAGCCTGGAAGGAGTGGGTAGGAGGACTCAAGAGTTGTTACGATATGTTATCTTAAAGGTCCAATTTCCAACAAAAAAATTACCCGACATAGAAAGAGATGGATAGTATAACCCATATGCCAGAAAAAAATTAGGCAACAGAAATTGTTTGTGAGAGTGACAAGATGTCAGATTTAGCAGAAAAAACCCTGCTTCAAAGTAGGCATTGTAAAAAATGTTTAAAGAACTAAAGGAAACCATGATCAAAGAAGTAAAGGAAAAAAAGATGACAAAAGTCACATCTAATAGCGAATATCAAAAAGAGAGAAATTATCTTTAAAAAGTAAAGTTCTGCTGCCTGGCTCGGTGGCTCAGCCTGTAATCCCGTGCCTTTGGGAGGCTGAGGTGAGTGGATTGCTGAGTCTGTGGGTTCGAGACCCGCCTGGGCAACTTGGTGAGACCTCACACCTTTGGGAGACTGAGGTGAGTGGATTGCCTGAGCCCACGGGTTCAAGACCTGCCTGGGCAGTGAGATTTCATCTCTACAATAAATCAAAAATCAGCCGGGCATGGTAGCGCATGCCTGTAATTCCAGATAATTGGAAGGCTGAGGAGGAAAGGATCGCCAGAGCCCAGCAGTTCAAGGCTGCAGTGGCCGGGAGCAGCCACTGCACTCCAGTCTGGGCAACAGAGTGAGACTCCAACTCAAAAATAAATATATAAATAAATAAATACAATAAATACAAAAATTAGCTGGGCATGGTGGCTCATGCCTGCAGTTCCAGTTGCTTGAAACGCTGAAGTGGAAAGATCATCTAAGCCCAGCAGGTCGAGACTACAGTGACTGTGAGCACACCACTGCACTCCAGCCTGGGTAACAGAGTGAGACTCTAACTCAAAAAAAAAAAAAAAAAAGGAAAAGGAAAAGAAAATCTTGAAAGCAAGAGAAAAATGACTCATCACTTATAAGTGAACATAGATAAGACTCACAGTTGGGCTGAGGATGATGGCTCATGCTAGTAATCCCAGCACTCTGGGAGGCCAAGGCAAGAGGATTGCCTGAGCCCATAGGTTCAAGACCAGCCTGGGCAACATGGCAAGACCTCATCTCTACAATAAATCAAAAAATAAGCTGGGCATGGTAGTACACACCAGTAATTCCAGGTATTTGGAAGGCTGAGGTGGAAGGATCACTTGAGCCCATCAGGTTGAGGCTGTGGTGTCCATGAGCATGCCACTGCATTCCAGCCTTGGCAACGGAGTGAGACAAACACACACACACACACACACACACACACACACACACACACACACACACA
>NW_007246494.1:26626-29929 GCF_000164805.1 Carlito syrichta
GAGGCTGTGGTGGCTGGGAGCGTCCACTGCACTCCAGTCTGGGCGACAGAGTGAGACTCCTACTCAAAAATAAAATAAAATAAAAACAAGAATTCTATATTCAGTAAAGCTATATTTCAAAAACAAAGTCTCAGATTCTCTGAGTTCCAGGTGGATAGAAGTGACTTCACAGTAGAATGTCTGCTTAGATGCCCCAGGGAAACCTGAAACCCACTGTCTAGTCCATTTGTGCTGCTATAATAACAGTAATTTATAAAGAACAGACAGTTGTGGAGGCTGGAAGTTCAAGGTGAACATGCCAACAGGTTTGGTGTCTGGTGAGGGCCTGATCTCTTTGCTTGCAAGAGGATGCCTTGTTTCTGTGTCCTCCAGAGGGGACAAACACTGTGTCCTTACACGGCAGAAGAGATGGAGAGGCAAAAGGAACTAGCCAGTTTCCTCTAGCCCCTTTATAAGGTCACTAATCCCCTTCCTTAGGCCCTTATGACTGAATCCCCTCTTCACACTGTTGCATCAAAGAGGATTACATTTCAACATGAATTTCAGAGACATCACAAACATTCAAACCGTAGCACCTGCCATTTGCAAGCAGTCCTCACCATTGTCTTCCCCAACCCCATCCTACAAGTTCTTGTGCTCCCCACCTCAGTGACTGGGCCACCCTCCATCCAGGTACTCATCCCAGGCTCCTTCTCCCACAGTCCCAGGACCCAAGCCCATCACCCACATCCCTCCGCTGTCTTGCTTTATCCCATTTCCTTCAACAGCTCTGCCTACCTCCACCTTTCTCTACCTCCACCTCTGGTCCCCACAACAGCAAAAAAAGACTTTTCTAAAATGCAAATCTGATTATGTCTCCCACACAGGTATCCTTAAGACCCACGCAGGTCTCTCTCCATTGCCAGAGAAACACACACACGTTCTTTCTAAGGCTCCTTCCTGTGTCCCCTGCCAACCTGCCGCGCCTCCCCCTCTGCCCTAGCCACACCAAACTTGCTGTTTCCAAAATGGCTCTTGCCGGTCCCTGTACCTACCTGGAAGCCATCCCCTTTGCTGCAGGCGAAGTACCTCCTTTTTCTGCCTGGTTATTGCCCATGGCCTTTAAGATACAAGCTCAGCTATCGCCTCTTCCAGAAAGCCTTCCCTGAGTCTCATCCTGGATTAGATTCCTCTCGTTGTTACATTTTGGCAGCAACACTAAAGAGGTCTTCCTTCATAGCATTTATCATGTTGCATTGTAAGTTTGTCTTTCTTTTTTCTTAATTCTTTTTTTTTTTTTTGAGTTGGAGTCTCACTCTGTCACCCAGACTGGAGTGGAGTGGCCGCTCCCGGCCACTGCAGCCTCGACCTGCTGGGCTCCGGCGATCCTCCTGCCTCAGCCTTCCAAGTAGCTGGAACTACAGGCGCACGCTACCAAGCCCGGCTAATTTTTGATTTATTGTAGAGATGAGGTCTCACCATGTTGCCCAGGCGTGTCTCGAACCCGGGGACTCAGGCAATCCACTCACCTCAGCCTCCCAAAGGCACGGGATTACAGGCTGAGCCACCGAGCCCAGCTTTTCTTAACTCTTCTTTTCTTGTGTGTGTGTCGGAGTCTCACTCTGTCGCCCAGACTGGAGTGCAGTGGCCGCTCCCGGCCACCGCAGCCTCGACTTGCTGGGCTCTGGCAATCCTTCTGCCTCAGCCTTCCGAGTAACCGGAATTACAGGCGTGCACTACCATGCCTGGCTCATTTTTTTTAAATTTATTGTAGAGATGAGGTCTCGCCTGCTCAGGTGGGTCTCGAACCCGCGGACTCAGGAAATCCACTCACCTCAGCCTCCCAAAGGCACGGGATTACAGGCTGAGCCACCGAGCCCGGCTCTTAATTCTTAAAAACATTTTATTGTTTGTTTTTTTCATTTTTCTAGCTATCTCCGTGCCAAGCCCAGCTCCTAGCATGTAGCAGATACTCAGTAAATGTTTACTGAGTGATTGTTGAACTAACAGAATGTACCAGAGGACCTCGGCAGGAGGCAGAAAGAGAAGTTAGGTGGTTATTACAGTGGCCCAAGAGGAAGTTGCTGAGGGCGGAGACCAAGGCTGGGGCAACAGAGATGTAAAACCAATGGGGTTCATACAAACATTACCTTGAAACCTACAGCATAGCATAAAGCAAAGGAATACAACTGTGTTGTTTAGGGCCCTATTTTTGGAGAGTTCAGGTGAGGGCTCCACGGGTAGGGCTCTGGAAACTGCCCCTGTGAGCAGGGCAGAGGGGACGTTTGGTTGATGGTGATGGGTAAATACTGATGTAGCTATCCACTGGCCAACACATGGCCTCTCCCACCTTACCTGGGACCCTCCAGGGCTTGGGGCATAGTGAGAGGTTTGTGAATTTGGAGTCACAAAGGGTTTGGGAGGATGGTGGGGAATCAAATATAAGAATATTTGGGCAGGAGGTGGTGGCTCACACCTGTAATCCCAGCACTTTGGGAGGTGGAAGCAAGATGATTTCCTCAGCCCAGGGGTTCGAGACCAGCCTAGGCAACTTGACAAGACCTTATCTCTACAAAAATCCAAAAATTACCCAGGCATGGTGACACATACCTATACTCCCAGATACTCAGGAAGCTGAGGCAAAAAGATTGCCTGAGCCCAAGAGGTCGAGGCTGCAGAGAGCTGTGCTCGTGCCAATGCACGCCAACCTGAGTGACAGAGTGAGACTCTGACAAAAAAAAAAAAAGTTGTCTTCCTCTGAAAATCCATCAGCCAGAGGACAGGACTATGCTCCCCTCATGTGTGATGTTCCCTGGCCTTCTCCCCTCAGGGCATAGCTCTCGCCCTGCAGTGAATAAAGAGCAAAGTTTCTCAGGAGACCTCTGAATCAGGAGCCAGTGAGAAGGTGATCCAGGTTGTTGAGCAATGTTGGCACGGATGACTAAACCCTGACCTGTTTTCTTTATCTCGCCAAATTCCTAGCTAAGGGGCCTGGAGATACAGGCTTTTTTTTTTTTTTTAATTAACTATATAATATGGTTTACTTTCCCACCTGGCTCTAGCGTAACACCACATAACAGATAAAGAAGGAAAATCAGCCGGGCTCGGTGGCTCAGCCTGTAATCCAGTGACTTTGGGAGGCTGAGGTGAGTGGATTGCCTGAGCTCGCGGGTTCGAGACCCGCCTGGCCAGCAAGACCTCATCTCTACAATAAATCAAAAATGAACCGGGAATGGTAGCGCATGCCTGTAATTCCGGCTACTTGGAAGGCTGAGGCGGAAGGATCGCCGGAGCCCAGCAGGTCGAGGCTGTGGTGGCTGAGAG
>NW_007246494.1:30075-33839 GCF_000164805.1 Carlito syrichta
AAAAAAAAAAAAAAAGAAAAGAAAACTTTAAACATCCGTATTCCCTGGCATAACTTCTTTTGCCACCTATAGCTAGAATGAAGTGTTGTCTTGAAGCCTGTTGTACATTTAAAAGTAAACTTTTATAATTAATTAATTCATTAAAAATATATATGTGTGTGTGTGTGTATACATGTGAAAAATCTAAATGAAGGAAAAAAAGAAAGTGACAGGATTTCTCAGCTTCCATGATACTGACCTTTGGGCTGAACACTTCTGTCTCCTGGGGGCTGTCCTTTGCATTGTGGGATGCTTGACAGCACCCCTGGCTGCTATCCGCTACATGCCAGTAGCATTGTCCTATTTGCCCCTGTTGTGGCAACCAAAAATATCCCCAGGCACTGTCAAACCTCCCCTGACAGACAAAATTGCCCCCAGTGGAAAACCAACTGTTGTTTTAAACCAACATATCCCTGGTGGAGCGCTGGTTGGCCACGGCTGTGAACTCACGGGGAGCCCCTTTGACTGAGAGACCTTGGCACTTTTAATCCTAATGTTCTTCCCGCTGTATGGTTTTGGGATTTTTCAGGTTTTAAAACTTTCTATTTGCATATTTTTTAAATTGTGCATTCCAATAATTAAAATCATTTCCACAAAAAAATGGCACTCTGATTAAACTGCACTTTACAGCCTGCAGGACACCTTGGGTCAATTTGATTTACTCTAGATTTCACTGTCGTCTCACCCCTCTTCTTCCTTCACCAACATGCAAGCTCTTTTCCTTCTCTGCCAGCCAGACAGGCAAATGGGAGAGGCAGGTGCGACCTTTGTTGTCAGTAGTCCCTTGATGGGAAAAGGCAGCATAGTCATTTAAACTTGATCCAACCTCTTTGCATCTTACAAAGTTAAACAGCTAGCCGGGCTCGGTGGATCACCTGTAATCCCCGCTTTGGGAGGCTGAGGTGAGTGAATTGCCTGAGCTCGCGGGTTTGAGACCCGCCTGGGCAGTGAGACCTCATCTCTACAATAAATCAAAAAATTAGTTGGGCATGGTGGCACGTGTTTGTGATTCCAGCTACTTGGAAAGCAAGGGGAGAAGGATCACCTGAGCCCAGTAGGTCAAGATTGTAGTAACTGTGAGTGTGCCACTGTACTCCAGCCTGGGTGACAGAGTGAGATTCTGACTCAAAAAAAAAAAAGAAAGAAAAAGGTGAAAAGGAGGAAGCATTTTTTGTTGTTGTTTTGAGTTAGAGTCTCACTCTGTCACCCAGGCTGGAGTACAGTGGCACACTCACAGTTACTGTAGGACCTGTGGAACTCAAGTGATCCTTCTGCTTCAGCCTTCCAAGCAGCTGAGTCTACAGGTGTGTGCCACCACACCCAGCTAATTTTCTGATTTATTATAGAGATGAGGTCTCACCATGTTGCCCAGGCTGGTCTCAAACCCATGAACTTAGGCAATTCTCTCACCTCCGCCCCACAAAGTGCTGGGATTATAGGCATGAGCCACTACACCCAGTTTAGGACAGTACATTTTTCCTCAAAAAATGTTGGAAGTGAAGGTAAGGGACATTGTTTGTTTTGACCACACTCTTACAAACCATGAGTATAATGACAGCCGCTCACTTTTACTGAACATTTACTAAGTGGCAAGGACTATTCTAACAATGAACTGGACTCCTCCCATCACCCTCAGGAATAGATTAGGAGCTACACCAGTTCCAGTTCCCAAAGTGACCACTAGATGGCAGTCAGTAACAAACTTTTGCTTAGCGTTTATTGCCTTCCAAACCAGATCCCTGAAGGGCAACTGACTGGAAATTTCGGGAACCTCAGGCTGATGGCTGGAAGCGAACAGTATGTGTTTCTGCCTCAGTCTCACAAGGTGTGCCTTGTCTGTGACTCGTTACTACCAGAAACACAGAAAATAAAACATGGGCAGGCGTCTGGGCTCTGATCCCCCATCCCAGTCGGGGTCGTTTTGGTAGGGAGGGTGGGGGACCAGAAAGCCTTAAGCAGAGTTCCAAGAAGCAGCTTGGCCGGGCGCAGTGGCTCAGCCTGTAATCCTGGCACTTTGGGAGGCCGAGGCGAGAGGATTGTCTGAGCCCAGAGGTTCAAAACCAGCCTGGGCAACTTGGTGAGACCTCATTTCTACAATAAAGCGTGCACGCACGCGCGTGCGCACACACACACACACACACACACACACACACACACACACACACACTAGCCAGGTGTGGTGGCTTGCGTCTGTAGTTCCAGCTTCTTGGAAGGTTGAGGCAGAAGAATTGCCTAAGCCCAGCAGGTCGAGGCTGCAGTGGCTGTAAGTGTGCCACCGCACTCCTGCCTGGGTGACAAGAGTGAGACTCCAACTCAAAAAGAAAAAAAGCAACTCAACTAAGAGTCCCTGCACTAACACACTCGAATCCAAGCCTGTGCTCCCCTCTATACCAAGATTCCTCAAAAGCACGGCTGCCTCTGCTCTGCTTCCTGGCCTCTGTCCTCTCCCTAGACTCCTCCAGCCAGGTCTTCAACCCTCGCACGCCCCTGAGACCTCCCGCATCAGGGTGATCTCCAGGCTGCTCTGTCCAGAGCTCAATTCTTCACCTCTGCTGACCTGCCCTCCCACGACCTGGGGCCTGCTGATCCCTCGCTCCTCTACCAGCAGGTTTCTCTCTTGTCCTCCGGGACTCCAGGGCTGCCTCTCTCTTCATTCTCACCAACCCCAGCCCCTCCTCATCTTTCTGCCCCCCAGACTCTGCCAGACTCCCAGCTCAACTGCTTCCCGCTCTCTCCTCGCTCCCAGCTCTCTTGGTCCAGGCTCATCGCTGCCAGTCCCCATATATGTATACCTCCAGCCTGGATCTCTCTCCCAAGCTCCAGCTCTGATGTCAGGTGGTGTATGGTGTAGTTGCTCGGTGGGTTCTTGATGTCACTGCAGAAATGAATTTTTTTTTAAAATTCGATTCTTACTCTGTTGCCCAGGCTGGAGAGCAGTGGCACGCTCACGGCCACCCCAGCACGTTGGAAGGTGGAGGTGAGAGGACTGCCTGAGCCCAAGGTTCAAGACCCACTGGGCAACTTGGCGAGACCTCGTCTCTACAATAAATCAAAAAATTTAGCTGGGCATGGGAGTGCGCACCTGTAGTTCCAGCTCCTTGGAAGGCTGAGGCGGAAGGATCACCGGAGCCCAGCAGATCGAGGCTCCGGGAGTGTGCAACTGCACTCCAATCTAGACAACAGAGTGAGACTTCAATTAAAAAAAAAAAATGACGAAACTTATTATAAAGAAAAAAAGGGCCAGGCACAGTGGTTCATACCTATAATACCAGCATTTTGGGAAGCTGAGATGGGAGTATTACTTGAGCCCAGGAGTTTGAGAACAGCCTGGGAAACATAGTGACACCTCATCTCTACAAAAAATAAAAAAATTAACTGGGTGTGGTAGCATGCACATGAAGTCCCAGCAGCTCGGGAAGTTGAGGGGGGAACCCAGGAGGCTGAGGTTGCGGTGAGTTGTGATCATGCCACTGTATTCCACTGTGCAACTCAAAAAAAAAAAAGAAGAAAGAAAGGATAGACACATTCAAGAGAGTGGGTGACTTAAGAGAAAGGACACGTGCTTGCCTTTGACAAGAAGCTTTATATAATTTTACAACAATGATTAAGCAAACTTCAATGAACTAAGCATGGAGGGCTACCGGGATCTGGTCACAAGTTGGGTTTTTTTTGTTTTTGTTTTTTGAGTTGGAGTCTCACTCTGTCACCCAGACTGGAGTGCAGTG
>NW_007246494.1:33874-36853 GCF_000164805.1 Carlito syrichta
ATTTATTGTAGAGATGAGGTCTCGCCAAGTTGCCCAGGCAGGTCTCGAACCCACAGACTCAGGCAATCCACTCACCTCAGCCTCCCAAAGCACGGGATTACAGCCTAAGCCACCGAGTCCGGCTTGGTCACAAGTTTTGATGACATCTCTAAACCTTCTAAGGTCACAAGGACCTTCTAAGTAATGAGGGTTACTGTCTAGCTAGATTTGGGCTTTTTGTAGAACATCATGTCTGTGATTTGGGTAATCCTTATTGGTTTTGTGATTCACTACCCTGGTAGTTCCACAATCCAGCCAACAAGGTGGTCAGGTCTGATATCCCTGGTCAGTTGGGTGAAGGGTTTTTTTTTTTTTTTTTTGAGTTGTAGTCTCACTCTGTTGCCCAGACTGGAGTGCAGTGGCCGCTCCTGGCCACTGTAGCCTCGACCTGCTGGGCTCCGACGATCTTTCCGCATCAGCCTTCCAGGTAGCTGGAAGTACAGGCACATGCTACCACGCCCAGCTAATTGTTTGATATATTGTAGAGATGAGGTCTCGCTGCCCAGGCGGGTCTCGAACCCGCGGGCTCAGGCAATCCACTCACCTCAGCCTCCCAAAGGCGCGGGATGACAGGCTGAGCCACCGAGCCCGGCTAAGTGCAAGTTTTTACTGTCCTTTAGGCTTCCTCTTCCTACTCCTTTCTTTTTGCTTGCTTCTGCAGTCTCTGGTGGAGAACCTAGGGAGCCGTGGTAGGAAAATACCCACACAGGGTGAGATTCCTTATTCCTTTCCTCCTCCTCCCCAGTCCTGTTCCCTGGCACCAGCTGCTGACACGGACACCTCGCCTCCCACCTCCATCTCACCAAGCGGAAAGCAAGCAGGCATCCCTAGAAGGACAACATGCTAAGAACTGTCGCCCACCCCTAATGCTTTGGCTTGTGAAGATCCCCCGGCAGCCCTCCTTTTCTTTCTTTTTTTTTTTTTTTGAGTTGGAGTCTCACTCTGTCAACCAGGCTGGAGGGTGGCACACTCCTGGCCACCACAGCCTCGACCTGCCGGGCTCCGGCGATCCTTCCTCCTCAACCTTCCAAGCAACTGGAACTACAGGCACTACCACGTCCGGCTATTTTTGATTTATTGTAGAGATGAGGTCTCACCAAGTTCTCCAGGCGGGTCTCAAACCTGCAGACTCAGGCAGTCCTCTCGCCTCGGCCTCCCAAAGTGCTGGCATTACAGGCTGAGCCACCGAGCCTGGCCTATGCCTCCATACCTGAGCTAAGAACTGAAGCACACCCTGGGGAGCAAGACAGAGCCCAGATTGGTAAGGGGACACTCAGGCCATTTGGGCCCAGTATGATGAGTGCTGGGGGAAGCAATGGGGGACGTAGGAGGAGTCCCCAACTCTTGGAGAGTCAGGGAAGTCTTCCTGGAGGAGGAGACCTTGACACTGAACCCTGGAAGAAAATACAATTTAGCCCTTAGAAAGAAAGGGAAGATGGGAGCCTGAGAAGGTGTGGATACCCCTGAAATAGTAAAGCCGTGAGCTCTCTCGGTCACTTTGGCCAGGGCTGAAGAAGGAGCTCTATGCAGAGGCTCGATGCAGGGGTCAAGAGGAAGCAAGCAGGCCTGAACTTCCTCAAACAGGAGAGGGGCATCCCTTTCCCACGGCCTCTGCCCTTAGGTGTCCAACGGGCGAGTATTTCTCAGCCACTTTCCCACCCAACTGCCGCCCCATAATTCCAAGTGTCTCAGCAACCACGGCCCCCGGAGGACACTCGCCATCCAGCCAGCTTCTCCCCACTGGCTAGAGATGCAGGGTTGTTCCTGCGGGGTTGACTTCTTTTGACCCCGTAACCTTCACTCTGTTTCCCCCGCCTCCTTTCCCTGGTGCTTTTCCCATAGCGACTGCCATAGTTCCAGGCCTTCGAAGTCTCTTTCGCCCTTCTCGGGCGTCTTCTGACTGCTGGTCTGCACACTGGACTAAAGCCTGGCACTGACTCCCCCCCACATCTCCCCCACCAGGTGTTTCATGAAGGCTCCTGCAAGCCCAGGGAAGGTAACAGTGGAGACAGGACTGAGGCCCTGACCCCGACAGCTTCCATTCCCTCTTGTCCCCTCAGTCATGAGAGAAACTCCTTTAAGTGCTTGCATGGTTTTTTCCCACAAATAAATTATGACTTTTATTCTCTGAGAAACAGGTTCTGTGAATGTCTCCTGTCTGTATTTTGTTGTCACAAGGGCTTCAGGTGTGTGTGTTTGCGTGAATGACTGTGCGTGTTTGTGTCTGTGAATGTTGGGTGGATTTGTGTATGTTTTCTGTGTGTGTCTGTGTATCTGTGCTTGTGTATGTGTTTGTATGCATTTGCATATAGTGTCTGTGTGTGTTCTTGTCTGTGAATGTTTGTGTGGATTTGTATATGCTGTCTCTGTGTGTGTGTATCTGTGTGTATGTGTGTGTGCTTCTGTATGTAAAAGGCTAAGTTAAACAATTGCTTGGTGATTATCAGAAATAACTTACAACTGGGTGAGATGGTTCACGCCTATAATCCCGGCCGGGCATAGTGGCTCAAGTCTGTAATCCCAGCACTTTGGGAGGTAGAGGCAAGAGGATTGCCTGAGCTCAGGGGTTTGAGACCAGCCTGAGCAACTTGGCAAGACTGCGTCTCTACAATAAATAAAAAAATTAGTCAGGCATAATGGCGCACATCTGTGGTTGCAGCAACTTGGAAGAATGAGATGGAAGGATCTCCTGAGTCCAGCAGGTCAAGGCTATGGTGGCTATGAGTGTGCCACTGCACTCCAGCCTGGGCAACAGAGTTAGACTCAAAAATAAATAAATATATAAATAATTTACATATTAAAGATAAAAGAAACCAAATTTTTTTCCAGCCTTTCCATGTTCTTAAGATCTTCTACCAGTCGGGCTCGGTGGCTCAGCCTGCAATCCCGTGCTTTGGGAGGCTGAGGTGAGTGGATTGCCTGAGCCCACGGGTTCGAGAC
>NW_007246494.1:37228-37516 GCF_000164805.1 Carlito syrichta
AAAAAAAAAAAAAAAAAAAAGAGATCTTCTACCGGCCGGGCACAGTGGCTCAAGTCTCTAATCCCAGCACTTTGGGAGGCAGAGGCAAGAGGATTGCCTGAGCTCAGGGGGTTTGAGATCAGCCTGAGCAACATGGCAAGACTTCATCTCTACAATAAATCAAAAAATAAGCCGGGCATGGTAGTGCATGCCTGTAGTTCCAGTTACTTGAAAGGCTGAGGCAGAAGGATTGCCTGAGCCCAGCAAGTCAAGGCTGTGGTGGCTGTGAGCATGCCACTACACTCCAGC
>NW_007246494.1:37667-45073 GCF_000164805.1 Carlito syrichta
CAGAAGGCTGAGGCAGAAGGATCGCCAGAGCCCAGCAGGTCGAGGCTGCAGTGGCTGGGAACAGCCACTGTACTCCAGTCTGGGCGACAGAGAGACTCCAACTCAAAAAAAAAAATTAGCCGGGCGTGATGGCACGTGCCTGTGGTTCCAGCTACTTGGAAGGCTGAGGCACAAGGATAGCCTAGCAGGTCAAGGCCAAGGTGACCATGAGTGTGCCACTGCACTCCAACTTGGTCGACAGAGTGAGATTTTGACTCAAAAAAACCCTCCTGCCTCCCACCAAGGCTGCCTTGCTTGTTTAGAAATATATCGCATGAAGAGCAACACTAGGACACGTCTTATTTCTTTGTTTGTTTGTTTTTTGAGTCAAAGTCTTGCTCTGTTGCCCAGGCTGGAATGCTGGGATTACAGGGTTAAGCCACCGTGCCCAGCAACACATCTTATTTCTTTTTTTTTTTTTTTTTTTTTTTTTTTTTTTTTTTTTAGGGGGAGTCTCACTCTGTCTCCCAGGCTGGAGGGCAGTGGCACGCTTCCAGCCACTGCAGCCTCAACCTGCTGGGCTCAGACAATCCTTCTGCTTCAACCTTCCAAGTAGCTGGAACTACAGGCATGTGCCACCATCTGGATAATTTTTTTTTTTAATTGTAGAGATGAGATCTCGCCAAGTTGTCCAGGCTGGTCTCAAACCCGTGCACTCAGGCAATCCTCTCACCTCAGCCTCCCAAAGTGCTGGGATTATAGGTGTGAGCCACCACGCCCACCCAGCACATCCTATTTCTAAGGGAATGTCTGATTTCCCTCTTACCCTGACTGCATGACACTGACAAGATGCACTTTATGAATGAGGCAATGAAGAAAGGACTTGAAGCCAGCTTGCTTCGCAAAACAGTTTTAGGAAAAATAAAGATTTCCTTTCAGAGGCATTGAGAAAAAGTAGTTGTAAAAAGTGCCCTGGCCAGGCGGAGTGGCTCAGGCTGGGCAACTTGGCAAGACCTCATCTCTACAGTAAGTCAAAAAATTAGCTGGGCATGGTGGCACACTCCTGTGGTTCCAGCTACTTGGAAGGCTGAGGCGGAAGGATGGCCTGAGCCCAGCAGGTTGAGGCTGCGGTGGCCGGGAGCATGCCACTGCACTCTAGCCTGGGTGACAGAGTGAGACACCAACTCAAAAAAAAAAAAAAAGGGGGCGTCCAAGTGGCCAAGTGTGGTGGCTCACACTTGTTTTTTTGTTGTTGTTGTTGTTTGTTTGGGGTGTTTTTGGAGTCAGAGTCTCATTCTGTTACCCATGCTGTAGTGCAGTGGCACACCCACGGCTACCGCAGCCTCGACCTGCTGGGCTCAGGCAATCCTGCCACCTCAACCTTCCAAAGTAGCTGGAACTACAGGCACGCGCTACCACGCCCAGCTAATTTTTTTACTTATTATGGAGATGAGGTCTCACCAAGTTGCCCAGGCTGGTCTCGAACCCATGGGCTCAGGCAATTCTCTTACCTCGGCCTTACCTCGGCCTCCCAAAGTGCTGGGATTACAAGTGTGAGCCACCACCAGGCATGAAAATCACTTGAGCCCAGGACTTCAAGACCAGCCCAGGCTACATAGACTTTCTCTGTATAAAAAAAATTAGCCAGGCCTGGGGGCACACACCTGTAGTCCCCACTACTCAGGATGCTGAGGCGGAAGGATCATCTGAGCCCAGAAGATGGAGACTGTGGTGAGCTGTGATCATGCCACTGCACTCCAGCCTGGGAGACAGAGTGAAACTGACTCAAAAAAATATAAAAATAAGGTGCCCAAGCACCTAGGAGTCCTGAGGATTCAGCAAACACTGCAGCACCCCCTTCAAGGATTCTTTTTTTTTTTTTTTTTTGAGTTGAAGCCCCCCTCTGTCGCCCAGACTGGAGTGCAGTGGCACACACTCCCGGCCACCACAGCCTCGACCTGCTGGGCTCTGCGATCCTTTCGCCTCAGCCTTCCAAGTAGCTGGAACTACAGGCGCGTGCTACCACGCCCGGCTCATTCTTTATTTATTGTAGAGATGAGGTCTCGCCAGGTTGCCCAGGCGGATCTCGAACCTGCAGGCAATCCACTCACCTCAGCCTCCCAAAGGCGCAGGATTACAGGCTGAGCCACCCAGCCCGGCTTCTCTTCAAGGATTCTACCAGCAATCTGCACCGCCCTCTCTAGACCCAGCCTCCTCCCTGCTGCCCTGACCCAGCACCAACCCATCTGCACAACCCTTCCCACCGAGGATCTGCATTTTCTGGACCCACTGAGGTGATCTTCTTGAGCATCTGATCACCTTTCTACAAAAACCACCCTCCTTCCCCAACTTCTGACATCATGGAACACACCTACGCTTCCTAACGAAGGCATTCACACCTTATTTCATTCGTCACAATTTATTCATTCATAAAATGCAAGCCTTGTCAGCGATATGCCGGGCATTGTGCTAAGTACGGCAAAAATGAAAAACCAGAGACAGTTTTGGCCCTGAGTCAAGAAAGAGGCACACTGTGACAGTAATGACAGGAAGTAATAACAGTATTTGTGATAAATCAGGGAAAAGGGTGAGGCCGAAGTGCTGCATTATCTGTTTGTCAGTGATTCATTCAACAAATCTTTATTGAGCACATGCTATAGATAGAGCCCTCTTCCAGATATTGGAGTGACAAAGGTGAAAAAAGACAGATTAGTGCCTGCTCTTGTGAAACTTACATTCTAAAGAGGGAAAACAGGTGATAAGCCACAGAACACACAACATCTATAGAGTAAATTAAGCTAGTGACAGGTACTATGACAAAAATAAAACAAGACCGGGCACAGTGGCTCAAGCCTGTAATCCCAGCACTTTGGGAGGCCGAGGCAAGAGGATTGTCTGAGCCCGCTGGTTTGAGACCAGCCTGGGCAATATGGTGAGACTTCATCTCTACAATAAATTTTTAAAAAAATTAGCTGGGCGTGGTAGCGGGCGTCTGTAGTTCCAGCTACTTGGAAAGCTGAGTTGGAAAGATTGCCTGAGCCCAGCAGGTCGAGGCCGGGAGCATGCCACTGCATTCCAGCCTCGGCAACAGCGTGAGACTCCAACTCAAAAAACAAAAGCAAGATGATGCAAGAGAGCTTGGTTCCAGAAAATGAGACTGTCAGTCCTAGTCATAATATCCTCTTGAGAATGGACCCAACAGAGAGGGGCAACCAGGAGGCCTTCGGACAAGGAATGTCCCTCTGGGGAGGTGATGCTTAACAGGACTGAGAAGATCTGTGGGAAGCACACTGAAAGCAGAGGGAACAGAAAATGCCAAATTCCAAGCAGGGGTGCAAGTCTGGTGTGTCCAAAGAACAGTCAGGGCTATGTGTGGTGGCTCATGCCTATAATCCCAGCACTTTGGGAGGCCAAAGCTGAAGAATCACTTGAGCCCAGGAGTTCAAGACCAGCCTGGGCAACATAATGAAACCCTGTCTGTATTTATAAAAAAAAAAAAAAAAAAAAAAAAAGGAGGCCGGGCTCAGTTTGTAATCCCAACTCTTTGGGAGGCCGAGGCAAATGGATTGCCTGAGCCCGTGAGCTCAAAACCAGCCCAGGCAACTTGGTGAGACCTCATCTCTACAATAAATCAAAAATTAGCCGGGCATGGTAGCACACGCCTGTAGTTCCAGCTACTTGGAAGGCTGAGGCGGAAGGATCTCCGGAGTCCAGCAGGTGAGGCTGCGGTGGCTGGGAGTGGCCACGGCACTCCAGTCTGGGCAACAGAGTGAGACTCCAACTCAAAAAAAAAAAAAAATTAGCCGGGCTTGGTGGCTCAGCCTGTAATCCCACGCCTTTGGGAGACCGAGGTGAGTGGATTGCCTGAGCCCGCGGGTTCGAGACCCGCCTGGGCAGCAAGACCTCATCTCTACAATAAATCAAAAAATCAGCCGGGCATGGTAGCGCGTGCCTGTAATTCCGGCTACTCGGAAGGCTGAGGCAGAAGGATCACCGGAGCCCAGCAAGTCAAGGCTGCGGTGGCCAGGAGCGGCCACTGCACTCCAGTCTGGGCGACCGAGTGAGACTCCAACTCAAAAAAAAAAAAAAGTAGCCAGGCATGGTAATGCACACCTGTAGTTCCAGCTACTTAGAAGGTTGAGGCAGAAGGATCGCAGGAACCCAGCAGATCAACGCTGGGGTGGCCCTGAGCGTGCCACAGCACTCCAGCCTGGATGACAGAGTGAAATTTTACCTCAAAAAAAGAAGCCAGGCGTGGGGGCTCACGCCTATAATCCCAGCACTTTGGGAGGCAGAGGAGAGAGGATTGCCTGAGCCCATGGGTTCGAGATCAACAACTTGGCGAGACCTTGTCTCTATAGTAAATCAAAAAAATTAGGGAGGCATGGTGATGCACGCCTGTGGGTCCAGTTACTCAGAAGACTGAGGTGGAAAGATCACCTGAGCCCAGTAAGTCGAGGGAGTCCAGTAGGTCGAGGCTGCAGTGGCCATGAGCATGACACTGCACTCCAGTCTGTACAACAAATGAGTGTGCAGCTCAAAAAAAAACAAAAAGAGGAAAGAAATTTTAGTACTTAAAAAAAATTAGCAGATATAGTGGCATGCCTGTAGACCCAGCTACTTAGGAGGCTGAGATGGAAGGATCACCTGAGCCCAGGAGGTTGAGGCTGCAATGAATCATGGTCATGCACTCCAGCCTGGGCAACAGAGTGAGAATCTGAGTCTAAAATAAAGAAAAGGCCCGGGCATGGTGACTCATACCTATAATCCCAGCACTTTGGGAGGCTGAGGTGAGAGGATTGTTTGAAACCAGGGGTTCGAGACCAGCTTGGGCAATTTGGTGAGACCTCATCTCTACAATAAATCAAAAACTCAGCCAGGCATGATGGCACATGACTGTGGCTCCTGCTACTTTGAAGTCTGAGGTGGAAGGATCTCCTGAGCCCAGCAGGTCAAGGCTGTGGTGGCCGTGAGCGTGCCACTGTACTCCAGCCTAGGCAACAGAGTAAGACCCCCAACTCAAAAAAAAGAAAATAAACAAGTTCACTATTTTTGCCGTATTTGCTGAATCGCTCAAAGAACGTGAGCAGATGTAGCAGGTTTGGTTCTCTCTGGCAGTCTTTCTGAGTAGGTTATACTCGGCCAGTTGTCCAGTGACCTGCCTTATATTTCAATTCTGTAGTCTGGCCAGGTTTAGAGGTAATACTGGTCTGGATTTCCAGGTGACCTGCCAATTAAAGCCACCTTACTATCAGCAGGGTCTGCAGAAAAAGTACTGAGAAAGGTGAAAAGTTTTTCTCCAGGTACTTACTATTTAGTGAAGAAAATACATAGACCATAAAAGCCAATGCTGACTGAGTGGTCACTAGAGGCCACTCCAAATGCTTTACATGAGTGAACAAGTTTGATTCTCATGACAATGCCAGGTGCAATGGCTTATGCCTGTAATCACAGCACTTTGGGAGGCTGAGGCAGGAGGATGACTTGAGCCTAGGAGCTTGAGACCAGCCTGAGCAACATAGTAAGTGTAAGGTAAACGAAACCAGACCAGGCGAAACGGCAACAAAGGAGCCAAGAAAAATTTATTAGCGCAGTCCCAGGGGAGGTTCACCGGTCCATGTAGCTATAGGCCGGAGAAGTCGCGCCCAGCAAGATGGGTGACGGGTTTATAAAGGGCACACTGAGAAAGCTGTGAGGGGGTCGGGGAGAGCAATCACTGGTTGGGACAGCTGTCACATCTGCTGGCGATTGGCTGAACGGGGTTGCTAGAGTCGCTGTAACAGGTACTGGCTGAGGTGAGTGGATTGCCCGAGCCCGCAGGTTCGAGACCCGCCTGGGCAACTTGGTGAGACCTCATCTCTACAATAAATCAAAAATGAACCGGGAATGGTAGCGCATGCCTGTAATTCCGGCTACTCAGAAGGCTGAGGCGGAAGGATCGCCGAAGCCCAGCAGGTTGAGGCTGCGGTGGCCGGGAGTGGCCACTGTACTCCAGTCTGGGCGACAGAGTGAGACTCCAACTCAAAAAAAAAAAAAAACCAGGTACTGGCTGGCTTTGTGACTGGAGTCTCAGTTCTGGTTACTAATTTTTGCTGGCTCACTCTCGCCCATTGTTTTCCTGGTCCGGGTTGGAGCCATCTTGTTGAGGCCCGCCCCGCCCTCCGGTACCTCTGGTCTTACAGTAAGACCTCATCTCCACCAAAAAAAAAAAAATCAAAAACTTAGCCAGGCATGGTAGTGCACACCTTGTAGCTCCAGCTACTTGGGAGGTTGAGGTGGGAGGATTGTCTGAGCCCAGGAAGCTGAGGCTGTGGTGAGCCATGATTGTGCCACTGCACTCTAGCCTGGGAGGCAGAATAAGACGTGGATCAGAAAAAAGGAAGAAAGGAAGGAAGGAAGAAAAATAATTCTCATATCAATGCCATGAAGTAAATCAATGTTCCAACATTTTACATATGAAGAAACAGAGGCTTGGGGAAGTTAAATCATTTGCTAGAGTCACACATTAAGTGGCATTGTTAGGACTTGAACCCAGGCAGCCTGGCTCCAGAGACTCTTCTGTTAACCACACTGAGGCAGCTTCTGAGTCTCAAGGAAGGCATTATCAGAGCAAAGGAAAAGGAGAAGTTGTTCAGCCTCAGGGAATGGGGCAGGCTTCCCTTCCTTCGAAATCTCCCATCTTCTGGTCAATTCTGCAAATACCATAGGACCTGGACTTAGGGCGGGGCCTTGAGAAAGATGCTGATGACAAGAAGGTGAATAGTACCTGCATTCCTGCCGTTGAGCGCCTCCCATGTCAGGAGGGAAACCTGACAAGAAAGCATTCAGAGGGATCCAACCCAGGGCAGGTCAACTCTTCGCAGGTGATTTACAGGTAAGAAGAGGCTTCTTAGGGGAAGTGACACACAATTGGAGCTTGGAAAAATGCAGATGGTCTGCCAGGCCCATGGCTGGGACTGGAGGGTAGCGTGAGGGTCGGGGGAAGGGTGGAAGGAACTCCAGCTAGAGGGAGCAGGGCCGGGCACTATGGCTCACACCTGTAATCCCAGCACTTTGGGAGGTGGAGGCAAGAGGATTGCCTGAGTCCAGAGGTTCGAGACCAGCCTGGGAAACTTGGTGAGACCTTGTCTCTACAATAAATTTAAAAATTAGCCAGGCGTGGCAGGTGTGAGCCTGTAGCTCCAGCTACCTGGAAAGCTGAAGTGGAAGGATCACCTGAGTCCTGCAGGTCGAGGCTGCGGTGGCCAGAGTGTGCCACTGCGCTCTAGCCTGGGCAGCAGAGTGAGACTCCAACTCAAAAAAAAAAAAAAAAATGTTTTAAGCAAGTGAACGACGTGAAAAGGAATATTAAGGATTACTTAGCCCAGTTATTCCTTACACACACACACACACACACACACACACACACAGAGAGAGAGAGAGAGAGA
>NW_007246494.1:45093-46278 GCF_000164805.1 Carlito syrichta
CCCCCCCTAATTTTTTTTTTTTTTTTTTTTTTTGGTAGAGGTGAGTACTCACTGTGTTGCCCAAGCTGGTCTCTTAACTCCTGGGTTCGAGCCTTGACCTCCCATAGTGTAGGGATCACAGGCATGAGCCCCTGCACATGACGGACCTCTGGGACTTCTGTCTGCTGACTTCAAGCTGGGGTTCCCATAACCCCCTCTTTGAGTTCAATTAATTTGCTGGAACAGCTCACAGAATTCAGGGAACACTTACTTATGTTTACTGGGTTACTGTAATAAAGGATATTTTGCAAAAGATACAGATGAAGAGATGCATGGGGTGAGGTATGGGGGAAGGGGCTTGGAGCTTCCATGCCCTCCCTAGGTGTCACTCTCCAGGAACCTCCATGTGTTCAGCTCCCCAAACCCAGTCTCCTTGGGGTTCATGGCAGCTTCATGATGTCAGCATTCCTTCCTCCCAGGTACAAAGCAGGACCCTCTCTGGAGAGGATTTTAAGATTAGAGTCCTGCCTTGGGGGAGGTAAAAGGAGGGCAGGAGAAGGTTGGAGAAACTGTTTACTAAGGCCTGCCCTGAGGCCCTAACACACCCAACATTGTAACAACATCGTAACTGTAACAAGGGCTATGGGGGTTATAAACCAGGAACCCTGGGTGAAAACCAATATATCATAACACCACACCCTCCCATAACTTGTGTCTCCTCCTCCTCCCAGAAGCCCAAGCCCCTATTACTTTCAGTAGCTTTAAGAAGGTAGAGCAGGGCGTGGTGGCTCACGCCTATAATCCTAGCACCTTGGGAGGCGGAGGCGAGAGGATTGCTGAGCCCAGGGGTTCGAGACCAGCCTGGGCAAGTTGGAAAGACCTTGTCTCTACAGTCCATCAAAAAATTAGCCAGAGTCGGGCTCGGTGGCTCAGCCTGTAATCCCGCGCCTTTGGGAGGCTGAGGTGAGTGAATTGCCTGAGCCCGCGGGTTCAAGACCCACTTGGGCAACTCGGCGAGACCTCATCTCTACAATAAATCAAAAAATCAGCCGGGCATGGTAGCGCATGCCTGTAATTCTGGCTACTCGGAAAGCTGAGGTGGAAGGATCGCCGGAGCCCAGCAGGTCGAGGCTGCGGTGGGCCGGGAGCGGCCACTGCACTCCAGTCTGGGCGACTGAGTGAGACTCCAACTCAAAAAAACAAGTT
>NW_007246494.1:46432-47017 GCF_000164805.1 Carlito syrichta
CTCCAACTCAAAAAAAAAAAATTAGCCGGGTGTGGTGGCGCACTCCCATGATTCCAGCTACTTGGAAAGCTGAGGTGGAAGGATCACCTGAGCCAGCAGGTCAAGGCTGCGATGGCCATGAGCGTGCCACTGCACTCCAGCCTGAGCGTCAGAGTGAGACTCTGATTCAGGAAAAAAAAAAAAAATGGCCCAAAACTTCAGTCATGTGTCTTAAATTTTGTAAGGCTACCATGCAAATACCAATAAATAAATGTGTCCTCTGTTAACCTATCTACTGTTGAGTTCATTCTAGAGACTCAAAGTGTCAAACCTTCAGAGAGTGAAAAGTTTCCTTCACCTCTATAATACTCACTGCACTGCTTCTGTTAGATGATGTCTGGGATACTGAGGTAGAACTTGGGAGTTTTGTTTGTTTTGTTTTGTTTTGAATTGGAATTTCACTCTGTTGCCCAGGCTGAAGTGCAGTGGCACCCTCATGGTCACCGCAGCTTCGACCTATTGGGTTCAGACGATCCTTCCACCTCAGCCTTCCAAGTAGCTAGAATCACAGGCATGGGCCACCACTCCCAGCTAATTTTTTTTTTT
>NW_007246494.1:47037-49772 GCF_000164805.1 Carlito syrichta
CCTGCGGGCTCAGGCAATCCACTCACCTCAGCCTCCCAAAGGCGTGGGATTACAGGCTGAGCCACCAAGCCCAGCTCCAGGTAATTTTTTGATTTATTGTAGAGATGAGGTCTCGCCAAGTTGCTCAGGCTGGTCTCAAACCTGTGGGCTCAGGCAATCCTCTCACTTCGGCCTCCCAAAGTACTGGGATTATAGGCATGAGGCACTGCACCCTGCCCTGGAGTCCTGTTTTTATTTTCGTTTTTGTTTTCTTAGAGACAGGGTCTCCTATGTTACTCAGGCTGGAATGCAGTGGCTATTCACAAGCCCAATCATCACACACTATAACCTCGAACTTTTGGGCCCAAGCAATCTTCTTGTCTCATCCTCCTGAATAGCTCAAGCCACAGGTGTACAACACTGCACCAGGTGGGGTGTCCTGTTTTAAAACAAACCAGCACTTATCTGATAGTGACCAGGACGGTAAAGGCAGTGGTATGCTGGTAAATGTTTAATAACTAGCAAGAAAGAAAGAAAAAGGGGCGTGGGAAGGGGATGAGAAAGAAAAAAAGGAAGAAAGAAAGGAAGAGAGGCTGGGCGCAGTGGCTCATGCCTATAATGCTAGCACTTTGGGAGGCTGAGGCGAGGGGATGGCTTGAGGCCAGGAGTTCAAGACTAGCCTTTGCAACACAGTGAGATCTTGTCGCCACACATACAAAAAAAAAAAATCAAAAGATTAGCTGAGCATAGTGGGGTATGCCTGCAGTCTCAACTACTCAGGAGGCTGAGACAGAAGGATCACTTGGGTCTAGGAAGTCAAAGTTGCAGAGAGCCAGGATTGTACCACTGTACCCCAGTCTGGGCAACAGAGTGAGAGCCTGTCTTGAACAGAAAAAAGAAAAAAGAAAGGAAGAGAGAAACAAAGGAAAAGCAGGAAGGAAAGAAGGAGGAAGGAAGGAAACGAGCAAAGGAGGGAGGAAGATAGAAAAGAAGGCCCTAATTTGTAGCACTTCCTGATTTCTGTGATATAAATACTCCCACCCCAGCTGCCAATGTGACGTCAGTTGGCTCATGAAACTCCTGAGCATTTAACACTGAGTTTTCCCAAGCTGGCACGTGCGAACTCCAGCCCAGCACTGGGCAAGGGAGCCTCGAAACCAGGTCATCTACCTGAAACCAGGTCATCTACTTCTCAGTTGAAGAACTGAGACCCCTTGGTCAGGAATGAAGACATTTCTGGGGATCAAGACAGGCATCCTTTAGGCATTTGAAGACATCACATGGGAGAGTTATCAGATTCAGGTCGTCGGTCCATGGCGCTGGACCAAGGAAGAGAAGGGAGCAGAAGGCAAACATCTGCTTGAAACAAGGAAGAACACTCTGTCTTGGACGGGGCCTGGACTCAGCCAAGGCAGCTCGCCGGTGGACAGGGATGAGTGGAGCTCTTGGGGGGAGGGGTAGACAAGATGTCTCAAGAGGCGGGGGAGGGATGGCAACAAAGAAATTCAAATCTCTGTGAACCCACAAGCCACTGTCTGGTGGTCTGGGCTCTAGAAGTTGCCCACGTATTGTGTTCATGGCAGTTGTATAGTATTTCAGCCACCTGTGTTGAATTTCAAGCAAATGATACATGAACAAACTTTTGAAACATGACCCTTTATAAGCCAGAGAACTGTCTGCTCTTCTTTGGACTCGTCCTTAAACGTCTCAATGCATCTAGCGGATCTCTTGGTGCTACTGTTCTTGAATTTGGGGACCAAGTCTGTGTTTGTTTTATTAAATTATGGTTTTCTTTTTTGAGTTGGAGTCTCACTCTGTCACCCAGGCTGGAGTGCAGGGGCACGATCACGGCCACCGCAGCCTCGACCTGCTGGCCTCAGGCGATCCTTCCACCTCAGTCTTCCAAGTAGCTGGAACCACAGGCCCATGCCACCATGCCTGGCTAATTATTTGCTTGTTTTATTGTAGAGACAAGATCTTACCAACTTGCCCAGACTGGTCTCAAACCCCTGGGCTCAGGCAATCCTCTCACCTCTGCCTCCCAAAGTGCTGGGAGAACAGGCATGAGCCCCCGTGCTCAGCTAAATTATGGTTTTCTAAACTTCAAATCCAGGTCGGGTTTGACCAGACAGGAAAGAAGCAGACCTGAGACTTGGCCTCTTCTGAGTCAGATTTTGCCAGTGCAGCTTCATGGTTTTATCTGAAGGAAATACCTAAGTTGCTAGAAAACCTTGCTCTACCAAGAACCGTCCATGGTGCTTCACGTGGTGGCTCATGCCTGTAATCCCAGAGCTTTGAGAGGCTGAAGCAGGAGGATTCCTTGAGGCTAGGAGTTTGAAACCAGCCTGGACAATGTATTGAGACCCTGTCTCTACAAAAAATAAAAAATTATAAAAAAGATGGCCGGGTGTGGTTGCTCACACCTGTAATCCCAACACTTTGAGAGGCTAAGGCGGGAGGATTGCTTGAAACCTGGGCAACTTGGTGAGACCTCGTCTCTACAAAAAATAAACAAATTAGCTGGACATGGTAGCACGCACCTGTCATTCCAGCTATTCGGGAGGCTGAGACAGGAGGAGTGCCTGAGCACAAGAGGTCAAGGCTGTGGTAAGCCATGATTGTGCCATTGTGATCCAGTCTGGGCAAGAGTGAGACCTCGACTCAAAAATAAATAAATAAATAACAAAAAGAACCCAATTTAGCCGGGCTTGGTGGCTCAGCCTGTAATCCCGCGTCTTTGGGAGGCTGAGGTGAGT
>NW_007246494.1:49792-55057 GCF_000164805.1 Carlito syrichta
CAAAAAAAAAAAAAAAAAAAAAACCCAACTTGACACCTGCAGCCGACATTATCTTCCTAGCCCTCAGTAGCTATTTGTATCTCTGTAACACAAACAACATATTTTGGCGTCTGATTACCATCTATGTTATCATGTTATTTTGTATCCTCTTGTCTGTTCTCCAATCATTCCTTGTACCTTACTCTTGCCTTTTCAGAAGACTATAAACCTTGACCTTAGGTTGGCTTGGAACATACTCATCTTTTAGGGCCCCTGAAAAAACAAAGACAAGTAGTGTCCTTGTGGTGTGTAAGGAAAGACCCTAAACTTGGAGACACCAAAACTTAGAATTCTACTCTGCCATTTACTAACCATGTGTCCTCGGTAGATTACTTAACTTTCTCATTCTTGACTTGCTCACCTCTAAAAGGAAAATATAAGCCAGGTGCAGTGGCTCATACCTGTAATCCCAGCACTTTGGGAGGCAGAGATGAGAGGATTGCCAGGTTCTAGATCAGCCTGGGCAACATAGTGAGACCTCGTTTCTACAACAAATCAAAAAATTAGCCAGGTGTGGTAGTGCACACCTGTGGCTCCAGTTACTTAGAAGGCTGGGGTGGAAGGATTGCCTAAGCCCAACAGGTCAAGACTATAGTGGCCGTGAGCGTTCCACTGCACTCCAGCCTGGGTAACAAGTGTGAGACTCCAGCTAAAAAAAAAAAAAATTAATTAATTTACATTTTTTTTAAAAAGCCCGGGCTCGGTGGCTCAGCCCGTAATCCCAGCGCTTTGGGAGGCTGAGGTGAGTGGACTGCCTGAGTCCGCGGGTTTGAGACCTGCCTGGGCAACTTGGCGAGACCTCATCTCTATAATAAAATCAAAAATTAGCTGGGCATGTTAGCGCACGCCTATAGTTCTAGTTACTTGGAAGGCTGAGGCGGAAGGATCGCCTGAGCCCAGCAGGTCGAGACTGTGGTGGCCGGGAGCATGCCACTGCACTACAGTCTGAGCGACAGAGTGAGACTCCAACTCAAAAAAAAAAAACGGAAAATATAACATGTCTGTCACATGCTAGGCACTTAAATGGTCATTCCTACTGTAACTAGCCTAAAACCTTTTGTTTTTTCTTTCTTTTTCTTTTCCTTTTTTTTTTTAAGTCAGGGTCTCAAGAGTTTACTTTGTCGCCCAAGCTGGAATTCAGTGGCACAATCACAGTTCACTGAAGCCTGGACCTACTGGGTTCAGGCAATCCTCTTGCTTCAGTCTCTACAACAGCTGAGACTACAGTATGAGCCATCAAGCCTGGCTAATTTTTGGATTTTGTAGATATGAGATCTTGCTACATTGCCTAGGCTGGTTTTGAACCTCTGGGCTCAGACAATCATCCTGCCCCAGCCTACCAAATTACTAGGATAACAGGTGTGAGCCACTATACCAAGCTTAACTATTCTTTTTTAAGCTAAAAAAGAAAAATTTAGCCTGGCGTGGTGGCTCACGCCTATAATCCCAGCACTTCAGGAGGCCAAGGTAAGAGAATTGCCTGAGCCCGTGAGTTTGAGACCAGCCTGGACAACTTGGCAAGACCTCATCTCTTCAATAAATCAAAAAATTAGCCAGGCATGGTGGCGCACGCCTGTAGTTCCAGCTACTTGGAAGGATGATGTGGAGGGATCGCTTGAGCCCAGGAGTTCGAAGCTACAGTGGTCGTGAGCATGCCACTGCCCTCTAGACTGGGTGACAGAGTGAGACTCCAACTCAAAAAAAAAAAAAAAAAAAAAAAAATCCTGCAACAGGCAGGCAAAACAAATCTATGGTAACAGATAGTAAATCTGGGCTTGCCTGGGGCCAGTGAGGGTATGATGGAAAGATTGACTGCAAAGGGCCCCAGGAACCTGTGGAGGTGGTAGAAAAGTTCTAGAACCTGATTATGGTCCTGGTTACACGGGCATGTACCTTCATTCAAACACATCAAACTGTGTACTTTAAACTGGGTACTATCTATTCCCTGTAAGTTATTCCTCATAAAGATAATTTCATTTTAAAATGTCTCTTGAGCCAGGCATGGTGGCCTACGCCTGTAATTCCAGCACTTCAGGAGGCTGAGATGAGAGGATGGCCTGAGCCCAGAGGTTCAAGATCAGCCTGGGTAACTTGGGGAAACCTCATTTCTACAATAAATCAAAAGATTAGCTGGGCATGGTGGCACACATCTGTAGTTCCAGCTACTTGGAAGGCTGAGGCAGAAGACTTGCCTGAGCACAGCAGCTCGAGGCCGCGGTAGCCGGGAGCAGCCACTGCACTCCAGACTGGCGACAGAGTGAGACTCCCACTCAAAAAAAAAAAAATACCTCTTGCAAAGTGCAGTGATTCATGCCTGTAATTTCAGAATTTTTGAAAGTTGAGGCAGGAAGATTGCTTGAGCCCCGGAGATCAAGGTTGCAGTGAGCTGTGATTGTGCCACTGGGTGACAAAGCAGGCCCTGTCTCAAAAACAAAATAAGGCCAAAGTGGGGTGGGTCACATCTGTAATCCTAGCACTTTGAAAGGCCGAAGTGAGAGGATTACCTGAGCCCACAGATTCGAGACCAGCCTGGGCAACTTGGCGAGACCTCATCCCTACAACATACATCAAAAAATTAGCCAGGTGTGGTGGAACACACCTGTAGTCCCAGCTACTTGAAAGCCTGAGGTGGAAGGATCACCTGAGCTCAGAAGGTCAAGGCTGCAGTGACCGGGAACGTGCCACTGCACTCCCGCCTGGGTGCTAGGTGATAGAGTGAGACTCCAACTCAAAAAATTTAAAAAAAAGCTTGAGGCAGGAGGACTGCCTGAGGATCAGCCTGGGCAACATGGCGAGATTCCCCCATCTCTATAAATAATAAAAAATCCTCATCTCCATAAATAAATAAATTGAGCCCTATGAATAAAAAAGATGAAGGCATGCATTATTTTTCACAAAAGAGGAGGGCAAACTCTTTCTGATTAAATATTAAAAGTTTGTTGCTGGGTGCTGTGGCTCATGCTTCTAATCCCAGTAATTCGGGAGAGTGAGGGGGGATGATTGCTTGAGACCAGAAGTTTGAGACCAGCCTGGGCAACATAGCAAGACCCTGTCTATAACAGAGCTTTTACTCAAAAAAGAAAAAGAAGTTTGTCACAAAACAAGGTGAAGGTGATAAGGACTGGAATGAATGCAGTGGCCTGAGGGAGCCGCTTATCTCTGTTCTGCAAGTTTTTCCCATACTCCCATCATCCCTTTCTCATAAAGGCTTCTCTTTTCCTCTGGGGTGATACATAGGTACTAGATGTTGTTTAAGGAATTTTCCTGGAATCTGCCCCACAACATTTTTGCTTATATCTCATTGACTTTAACTTTGCCTTGTGTCCACAGTTAGCTGCAAGAGAATCTGGGGAATTTGGTGTTTATTCTCAAGGAAGGCCGCATGGCTAGCTGAAAATTAGAGGTTCTAAAATAAACAAATAAGTTATTTTAAAAATGAAAGTTTCTATTACTGAGGAAGAAAATGCATTACAATGTGTATTGGCATAGGCAAAAATTAATCTCTGCCCAAAGCCCTACCTGGGAATAGAAAGGATTTTTTGTTGTTGTTGATGGTGGTTTTGTTTGGGTTTTTTTTGAGTTGGAATTTCACTCTGTTGCCCAGGCTGGAGTGCAGTAGCACACTCATGGACACCCCACCCTCAACCTGCTAGGCTCAGGTGATCCTTCCACCTCAGCATTCCAAGTAGCTGCAACTACAGGCACATACCACCATGCCCGGCTAATTTTTTTATTTATTGTAGAGATGAAGTCTCGCCAAGTTGCCCAGGCTGGTCTCAAACGTGTGGGCTAAGGTCATCCTCTCACCTCGGCCTCCTGACGTGCTGGGATTATAGGCATGAGCCAACACGCCCTGCCTAAATTTTTTGATTTATTGTAGAGATGAGTTCTCACCAAATTGCCCAGGCTTGTCTTGAACACCTGGGTCCAGGCAATCCTCTCACCTCTGCCTCCCAAAGTGCTGGGATTACAAACTTGAGCCACTGCGCCCAGCCAAGGGAATAGAAAGTTTTATATATGAGTAAATTTTTTTAATTACCAAAATTAATAATGTAATCATTTTGATGGCCATATTTATCCATAGTTTTTGAAATGGAAACGTATCAATAGCATATTGCTATGTGGAAAAAAGCTCACTAAAAATATAAACTTGGCCGGGCATGGTGGCTCATGCCTATAATCCCAGCATTTTGGGAGACCGAGGTGAGAGGATTGCCTGAGCCCACAGGTTCAAGACTAGCCAGGGCAACTTAACTAGACCTCATCTCTATAATAAATCAAAAAATTAGCCAGGCATGATGGCGTGTGCCTGTAATTTCAATTACTTGGAAGGCTGAGGCAAATGGATCACCTGAGCCCAACAGGTTGAGGCTGCAGTGGCCATGAGCATGCCACGCACACCAACCTGGGCAACAGAGTTAGACACTGACTAAAAAAAAAAAAAAAAAAGCCGGGCTCGGTGGCTCAGCCTATAATCCCAGTGCTTTGGGAGGCTGAAGTGAATGGATTGCCTGAACCTGCAGGTTTGAGACCCGCCTGGGCAACTTGGCGAGACTTCATCTCTACAATAAATAAAAAATTAGCCAGGTGTGGTAGCGCGCACCTGTAGTTCCAGCTACTTGGAAGGCTGAGGCGGAAGGATTGCTGGAGCCCAGCAGGTTGAGGCTGTGGTGGCCGGGAGCGGCCACTGCACTCCAGAGTGAGATTCCAACTCAAAAATATATATATATATATATACACACACACCCTATTCTGTAAATTTATTTATGTGTTATTTATTTATTTGCTTATTTATTTACTTATCTTTCTAGAGATGAGGTCTTACTATGTTGTCTAGGCTGGTCTTGAATGCCTGGGCTCAAGCATTCCTCCCACTTCAGTGTCCCAAAGTGCTAGGATTACAGGCATGAGCTACTACTTCCAGTCTCCTGTTCTGTAAAATTAAACATATTCTGTCTAGTGCTCAAAGTATTTATCTCTGGGATAGTAAGATTACATCCCCTAATTTTAATGTGCTATGTGTTATTATTTTTATTAAAAAGCTTGTGCCAGCCGGGCTCGGTGGCTCAGCCTGTAATCCCGCGCCTTGGGAGGCTGAGGTGAGTGGATTGCCTGAGCCCGTGGGTTTGAGACCCGTCCGGGCAACTTGGCGAGACCTCATCTCTACAATAAATCAAAAAACTAGCCGGGCGTGGTAGCGCGCGCCTGTAGTTCCTGCTACTCGGA
>NW_007246494.1:55077-55411 GCF_000164805.1 Carlito syrichta
GACTCCAACTCAAAAAAAAAAAAAAGCTTGTGCCTTTTTTTTTTTGGAGTCAGGCTGGAGTGCTGTGGCATGCTCATGGCCACCACAGCCTCCATCTTCTTGGCTCAGGTGATCCTTCCCCCTCAACCTTCCAAGTATCTGGAATCAAAGGCATGCACCACCACACCCAGCTAATTTTTTGATTTACTATGAGATCAGATCTCACCAAATTGCCCAGGCGAGTCTTGGATCCTCTCGCCTCTGCCTCCCAGTATGTTGGGATTACAGGCGTGAGCCACCACACCCAGAAGCTTGTGTCATTTTTTTTTTTTTTGAGTTGGAGTCTCACTCTGTC
>NW_007246494.1:55636-61044 GCF_000164805.1 Carlito syrichta
AGCGGGTCTCGAACCCGCAGGCTCAGGCAATCCACTCACCTCAGCCTCCCAAAGGCACGGGATTACAAGCTGAGCCACCGAGCCCGGCTGCTTGTGTCATTTTTATAAGCAGAACCAAATAATGTTTTCACTTAGAAGTGTGCAGGCACCTGTGTCTCTCAGACACTTCATGAGTGGAGCTGAACTGTGACCTACAGCAGAGTGGGGCTGGGGGATGTTGCAATCACTTCTCTGCTGCACATGAGGGACATGGGACATGCAGTGATCGGGTGTCCTGGAGCCCCTGGGCGCTGGCCCCTGGGAGGCCTGGAGCTCAGGAGAGAGCTCTATGCTGGAGTCAGAAAAGACTTCAGGAGAAGACTGGGGGGGGGAAGCTGGGGGAGGTCCAGTTCTGCTGCAGCTGAACTGGGGGTCTCCTTGGCCTCTCCAGAGTCCCTCCCTGTCCCAGGGGCTGAGCTATGCTATGCGGACTGTAGCCCCCAGACTCTCTGTCTCCTAGAAACCTGTTGGGTTCAATGGGAGGCCCTGGTAGGGGGTGAGGAAGCGGCTGTCTCTGTGGGGTTACCACAGGCTGATGGCATTTCTGGAAGGAAGCCACAGCTCCGGTCAGGCAGCCTTCTCTCACCTGTAGAGAGCCCCCAGTGCCAGTCCCTGCTCTGTCCCTAACCCTCATTCCCCAGGGAAGGAATGCCTCCCACTGTTGGAGCCCCAGGGTACTACACTGCCCCTTGTAATATCAACACCTGCCCCACACCTTCACAAAAGGTGTTTTGTTTTGTGAGTTGGGGGTCTCTGTCACTCAGGCTGGAGTGCAGTGATACAATCATGGCTTATCACAGCCTTGACCTCCTGGACTCAGGGGTTCCTTCTGCCTCAGCCTCTGCAGTAGCTGGAACTACAGGCACATGCAACCACATAGCTAGTTTTTGTAAAGATGAGGTCTTGCTATGTTGCCCAGACTGGTCTCGAATTCCTGGGCTCAAGCAATCCTCCCGCAGTGGTTTCCCAAAGTGCTGGAATTACAGGCGTAAACCACCACACTCCTCAAAAGTTCCTTTTTACACCCTCCTCACATTAGGCAACTTGAGTGTGCCATCTGTTTCCTGCCAGGATCCTGACCCACCCAGAGGGCTTAGGAATGAGAAAGGGAAAAAGAACCCACACTGAAAGAGCAAGCGCTGGGCTCAGTGGCTCAGCCTGTAATCCAGTGCTTTGAGAGGCCGAGGTGAGTGGATTGCCTGAGCTCGCGGGTTTGAGACCCACCTGGGCAACTTGGCGAGACCTCATCTCTACAATAAATCAAAAAATTAGCCGGGTGTGGTAGCGCGCGCCTGTAGTTCCGGCTACTCGGAAGGCTGAGGCAGAAGGATCGCCGGAGCCCAGCAGGTCAAGGCTGCGGTGGCCGGGAGCGGCCAATGCACTCCGGTCTGGCTGACAGAGTGAGACTCCAACTAAAAAGTAAAAGAAAAAAAGAAAAAAGAAAAAGAAAGAGCAAGAATGGGGATGGGGAGACACCTCTTATCAACAAGGGTGCCGAAGAGAGGGAGAGGAAACCGGGCCCAAGCAGCAGAGATGTTCAAGGCAAACCAGGGGTTATGAAACTGGGGAGGAGTTTCAAGAAGGAGGCAGACGCCAACAGTTTGATGACGGTCCTAGAGAGGTCCAGTAAGGACGAGGTCTCTGAAGTGTATTGGGGGGGGCCACCCAAGAGGGGTGCTAGGGAGAGGAGCGGAGAGAATGGGGGGGCCACTGGAAGAGGGGTCTGATCTGTGGCTTGAGAGGAAGATGAGAGATGAAGAGAGGTAGGGCAGGGAGGCGACAGAGGGGAGGACGAGGGCAGGGACAGGAGGGGAGGTGGCCAAGCCCCCCAGGGAAGAAGCAAGGTCTATAGGCGGGTGAGCTAAAGCAGGTCAAAACTCTAGGGAAAGCAAGGTGCAGTGGCTCACGCCTGTGACCCTAGCAGTCTGAGAGACCAAGGCGAGAGGATTGCCTGAGCCCATGGAAGGCGAGAGGATTGCCTGAGCCCATGGGTTCGAGACCAGCCTGGGCAGTAAATCAAAAAATTAGCTGGGCATGGTGGCATGTGCCTGTAGTTCCAGCTACTTGGAAGGCTGAGGGGGAAGGATCGCCAGAGCCCAGCCAGTGGAGGCTGCATTGGCTGTGAGTGTGCCACTCCAGCCTGGGAGACAGAGTTTGACTCCAACTCAAAAGAAAGAAAGAAACTCCAGGGATGAGGGTGTATGTTCGGGGGCACACACACGGAGGACACCCACACCTGCTGTTTGCACCCATAAACACACAGACATCACCTTTCTCACCCCTCACACCATACACACCAAATGCTTGTGCACACATACACAACACCATCCCCCCACACCACTACACCACACACACAGCAGTCACCCTCCACATTTACAGATCACACTGGGAGTTCATTCCACAGTGGATCTTTGCTGTGACACTTGTCCATTCACTGGCATCATTTTGAACCCTGAAGGGACAGTTGAGAAAATCTCTGGTTCTGTCCACCCACACACGAAAAGGAAGTTCTCAGGTGTTGACAGCATCCTGCCTGGTGCAGAGTGGGTGCTCCGTGCATGGCAGGGCTACATGGTCCCTGCCTCCTGGCCCTCGCCCTGGGGTATCGGGCCAGGGTTACACCTCGCGGTACATACTGACCTCCTAAGCAGTTTAATCAAGGATCATCTAAAGATGGCCTCTGTTGGCCACAACCCAAGTGCCTGTTCATACGATGGAATGTTCTAGAGTGAAAATGAAGCTACATGCTGCAGTGTGCGTGAATCTTTACAATATCATGCTGGGTGGAAAGAGCACGCTCTAGGTCACTATATACATGCATGACATTATTTTTATAGTTCAGGAATAATTAAAACTAAACACTTCATAATTTAGGGACACATAGCCATAAAATAAAACTCTGTGTGTGTGTGTGTGTGTGTGTGTGAGAGAGAGAGAGAGAGAGAGAGAGAGAGAGAGAGAGAGAGAGAGAGAGAGAGAAAGAGAGATAGGGTCTCATTCAGTCCCCCCAAGGTAGGGTGCAGTGGGGTGATCATAACCCACTGAAGCCTCAGACTCCTGGGCTCAAATGATCCTCCGTCTCAGCCTCCTCCATAGCTGGGGCTAACAGGCATGCGCCATCATGCCTGGCTAACTTTTTAAAAATTTTTGTAGAGCTGGGGTCTAGCTATGTTGCCCACTGACCTCGAACTCCTGATCTCAAGCAATCCTACCACCTTGGCCTCCCAACATGTTGGGATTACAAGTGTGAGACACCATACTCAGCTCAAAACTTTTTTTTTTTTTTTTTGAGTTGGAGTCTCACTCTGTCACCTAGACTGGAGTGCAGTAGCACGCTCCCGGCCACCACAGTCTTGACCTGCTGGGCTCCGGCAATCCTTCTGCCTCAGCCTTTCAAGTAACTGGAACTATAGGTGTGCGCTATCATGCCCGGCTGATTTTTGATTTATCGTAGAGATGAGGTCTCGCCAAGTTGTCCAGGCGGGTCTCGAACCCCCGGGCTCGGCAATTCACTCACCTTGGCCTCTCAAAGCGCGGGATTACAGGCTGAGCCACCGAGCCCGGTCTTGCTCAAAACTTTTTTTGAGTCAAGCTCTCACTTTGTCACCCAGGTTGGAGTGCAGTCTCATGATCACGGCTCATGGCAGTCTCAATCTCCTGGCCTCAGGTGATCCTCCTGCCTCAGTTTCCTGAGTAGCTGGGACAACAAATGTGTGCTACCACACTAGGTTAATTTTTAAATTTTTTGTAGAGATGAGGTCTTGCTTTGTTGCCCAAGCTAAAAAGCTTTTTTTTTTTTTTTTTTTAGTAAAAGAATGTTAAACATGCTGGACATGGTGGCTCACACCTGAAATACCAGCACTTTGAGAGGCAGAGGCAAGAGGATTGCCTGAGTCCATGGGTTCGAGACCAGTCTGGGCAACTTAGCAAGCCCTCATCTCTACAATACATCAAAAAATTAGCCAGGCATGGTGGTGTGCACCTGTGTCCAGCTACTTGGGAGACTGAGGAGGAAGGATCACCTGAGCCCAACAGGTTGAGGCTGTGGTGGCCATGAGCATGCCACTCCACTCCAACCTGAGTGACTCCAGTTTGAGTGACAGAGTGAGACTCCCACTCAAAAAAAAAAAGCCGGGCTCGGTGGCTCAGCCTATAATCCCATGCTTTAGAAGGCTGAGGTGAGTGGATTGCCTGAGCTGCAGGTTCAAGACCCGCCTGGGCAACTTGGCGAGACCTCATCTCTACAATAAATCAAAAAATCAGCCAGGCATGGTAGCGCGTGCCTGTAATTCTGGCTACTTGGAAGGCTGAGGCAGAAGGATCGCCGGAGCCCGGTGGGTCAAGGCTGCAGTGGCCGGGAGCGGCCATTGCACTCCAGTCTGGGTGACAGAGTGAGACTCCAACTCAAAAAAAGAAAAAAGAAAAAAGTAAAAAAGAATGTTAAACACAAAATTCAAGACAATAGGTTCTACCTTCTATTAGAAGGTCATACTAATGGATTCATTGGTAATGTTCTGTGTCTTGAGCTGAATGGCGGGTTCACTACCCACCGTAATGAAATAAAACAGCAGGCCATGCTTGGACCAGTGGTAAGACTCTATCGTGAACCAAGGATTACGATGAATCCAATTCTGCACCTCGGATGTCCTGTGACAATAAATAAAAATAAAGACAGCCCTCTCAGCTTGACCCTAGTTCTGCTTATTTTTGTACTTCCTCCCACAGAGATGCTGAGGGTCACTGCAACCTTGCTCTTGGCAATCGGGGTTAGTAGCGCAAGGCTAGGCAGGAAATGAATGGGGGGATGAGGCCATATCTGCTCTAACACTGTTCTCGATAGGTCTTTGTGGTGAGGGTTTCCAAGAACCAGCACAGCAGTTGAAAAGCTGAGCAACATTTACAAGAAATGTGCCCCTGCCCCACCCCACGCCCTCAGACTCCTCCTCCCTTCTCAGCTTCCAACTCTCCCTCCCCAGCCAGGCCCAAGTGAAGGACAGCTTATCGGCGCCCACAATAAGTAATTCCACAGAACAGAACCGCTTGCCCGGCTCTCTGGAGTCTGGGGAAGAACGGCCCTGACCGCTAGATCCCAGGCCCCGCAGAAGGAAGCTGGGATGACCAATCCACACAAATGCTTAGAAAGTGGCAGTGTAGCCGAGCTGTCAGGAGCATGGACTGCCTGGGTCCCAAATTCTATGTGACCTTTGACATGATACTTTACTGCTCTGTACCTGTTTTCCTCATCTGTAAAATGGGAATAAGCCGGGCTCAGTGGCTCAGCCTGTAATCCCAGCGCTTTGGGAGGCTGAGGTGAGTGGATTGCCTGAGCCCGCAGGTTCGAGACCTGCCTGGGCAACTTGGCGAGACCT